>NC_060975.1:3374568-3384568 GCF_910589235.1 Vespa crabro
TGTGCATACGTTGTAATAATTTTCAATTATTTGAAATTTATCATTAGAAATTTTTAAATAACAATGAAACTAATAATCTATTAGGTGATACTGTTTGAAATTACAAATGATAAATTAAAATGTTAAAATGTATTAGAAATATATGAGAAGAATTTGAAAATAATTTACTATATATTATAATATCGTTTGAATAATACGAAAATTATTAAGTATTCTTTTAATTATTAAATTAAAAATAATTTCTGGAAATTTAAAAACAATTGAAATTGTATATATATATATATTAAAAATGTTTAATATTTGAAAGTGTTAATTTGAGTAATATTAAGTATTATTATAATTTCTTGAATTGAATTGTTTGAAATAATATTGAAATATAATTTCGATAAATCATGTTTTAATTCGGTTAATAAATTGAACTAAGTGATCATTTTAAATTAGTATTTTCTTCTTTAAATATACATTAAAAGTATTATTAATGGTTCGAAATTTTTAAAAAAAGTTGAACAACCATTAACTATATACAAAAAAAAAATACAAATACGTAACATAAAAGTGCTACAATATGTTAGAAATTTATTAAAAAAAAAAAAAAATAAATAAATAAAAAAGCAAAACAAATAACTATAAGTGACTAACTTGTTATGCAAAATAACAAAAATGAAATTTAGAAAAAAAAATCCTTTCCGTGTCATGTAATTAATACTAAATAATGTTAATTTAATAATGCTGAAATTTTGCTAAATATTAAATATTAAATATTATTATTATTAACATTAAATATTATATATATTTTAATTCATGATAATACTTTAATATTAAAATATTATTATTAATTTAAATATTAATATATAAGAAGAAACAATAAAAGAAAAGAAAAATTAAATGTGCACGTATCAATTACGTGTAAAATGTTGAATAATATAAAAAAAAAGAATACGTTACATATTTAGATAAAAATTAAACAAATAAACAAGCTGATTTTCCCTAAATCATATCGTATATCGAAATATCAAAAAGAAGATATATATGAGAAAGATATATAAGATAAAATGAGAAGTCATTTATCTGATCGGATCGATCATTTATTTTTTCTTTCTTTTTTTTTCTTTTTTTTTCCTTTTTTTTTTTTAACTTTCTCTTCTTGCTTTCTTTCTTTTTTTACATGACAAAGCTCTCGTCTAATTCGTCAGTGTTGAAAAGTGGAAGACGTGTCAAAGTTAGCGCTAGATAAGACTGGCACAATGCATTAAAAGCAACGAAGGGTGGCCGGGAGTTAAGTTTGAATTATTACGCGAGATAAAGTTCGCACCATATTGTAAGTCTACTTACTTTCGTAGCGGCCTCCACCTACGCTGTAGTAAGTTAGAAATTTAAACATTGATAACGTTTCGACTATGTGTACTTTTCAAGTTATATGTCCAGGACAACGACGAAGTTTCCTTTTCGTGCATGTTAAGTTTTCTCGTGACTTTCATATTAAAAAGAAAGGAAAAAAAAAGAAAAAAAAAGAGGAAAAAAAAAAAAGAAGGTGTGCTTGTAACGCGTTCATTATGAATTTTATATTTACTTTTAAAAAAAACAAGGGAGTAAAAAAAAAGCAGGTGTCTGATTACCTTTTTTAAATACTGATAACATTATTGTCTTATTTTATAAAGGAATATGAAATATAATGACAGGAATTATTATATCAATATATTAATTATATTATATATATATATATATATTTAATATGATTAATATATCAATGATATTTATAATTAATTTTTTTTAATATTGATAACATTAATAATAATAATAATAATAATAATATCATTATTTACAATTAATAAATATATTTACTAAACTACAATTTTACAACATATGACAAATAATATAGTATACATATAATACTATATTATATATAATATATTAAGTATTATAGTGTAATATAATATAATATAATATAATATATTAGAAAAATATTATATACGAATATATATATATATATATATATATATATATATATATTAATATTCACAAAAAAAAATATATATATTTTATATCGAATACAATATAATATAATAATATAAAATCATTCCGAATTATTAGTAACAATAAATATTACACATTAATGATATTACAATGAATATTATTTGATATCGATCATATATAATAGCTTAGAGATCATTTATAATTTAGATCGAATAATAAATTCGATAATAATTAGATCAAACGAATTTTCAAACGAAATATACGCATGGCGTATGAACTTGATGTGAAATAATTTATGATTGAAGGAAAAAAAGAAAAAAGAATAAAAAGGCAGAAAAGAAAGAAAGAAAGAAAGAAAAAGAAAGGAAAGAAAGAAGGAAGGAAAAATAATAAAATTTGTTCTCTGTTAACAGATTCCAGATCTCGTAACGGAGGAAACGACAACGCCATTGAGTATGTCTCAATTCGAGGATCTCATGGAGGACGACACGAGTGGTCCAGTTCATGGTGGTGATCCGATGTTGTCGTCACCACATTTACCACCATTGAGTCCACCAGCAGCAGCTTGTCATCATGGTTTACCAGACGAAGACACGTTAGGTAGTTTGACGGCAACCACTTCGAATTCTTCATCGGACATGGACATAGTCGCGTAGCCAAGAAGAAATGCCACCACGTTATCCTTTCGATCTCAAGCTCGTATTCGTTTCAACGTCCTCTCGTTTTCATCGATGGATGAACATCGAAACGTTCGTCCTCCTCCTCGTCCTTTTCCTCGTCCTCCTCTTCGTCCACCTCCTCCGCCACCTCCTCCGCCACCTCCTCCGCCACCTCCTCCTCCTCCTCCTCCTCCTCTTCCACATCCTCGTCCTGGTCCTCATCCTCGTCGCCTTCTTATCGGATTCCAATGTCGTTCATGTGACGATCAGAGAAAAAAGTTTCAAGAGAGAAACGAGATGAGAAAAAGAAGAAAAAGAAGAAGAAGAAGAAGAAGAAAAAGAAAGGAAAAAAGGATTCGTCGTTGGTTCGTACGAGCCCAAAATAATAGAACGAAGAAAAGGAACAGGGGAAAGGGGGAGAAAAGAGAAAAGAAAAAGAACAATAAAGTGATTTGGAAAAAAGAAGGAAAGAAAAAGAAAACGGTGATTTATTGTAATGTTTTATCAAAAAGGAAGATATATATATATATATATATATATATATATATATATATATATATATATATGAATTGAATCAAAAAATTTTCTTGTCTATTTCTTCGGTCAGTATTTTTCTTTTCTTTTTTATTTGATTGATTGATTGATTGATTGATTGATTGATTGATTGATTAATTGATTGATTGATTGATTGATTGATTGATTGATTGATTAATTAATTAATTAATTAATTAATGGTAAGTATTATGTAAATTAAATGGTCGGTATATACATATGTATATATATATATATATATATATATATATATATATATATATATGTATGTATGTATATATGTATATAAAATATTTTCAATGGTCAATATAAAAATAATTCTGTGTCAAGATTGCGTCTGGATCGCCTCAGAGAATAGATTGATTTCAATATTCATGGTATATTTAAGCGTATCGATATTATATTACAAATGCTCCAAATATTTATCTCAAATATCTATTTTGATATAATGTCTGAAATAAATAATTGATGATCCAATAAATAACGATCGATCGAGAATAGAATAGAATAGAATTTCTTTTGAAGACATTTGACTTCTTCGCGGGAACGAAGAGAGATCCTTCTCACATACCTTTTATTTTAAAAAAAAAAAAAAAAAAAAAAAAAAAAAAGAAAAAAGGAACTTCAACCGGATAATCCCTCATTATATACATTGAGAAAGTTGACATAGAAAAAAAGAAAGAAAAAAAAAAAAAAGAAAGAAAAGGAGGAAGAAAGAAAGGAAAAGGAAAAGAAAAGAAAAAGAAGAATGTCTTCCGTCAGAAACGAGATTTTTTTATGGCAAATATGAAAAATGGATCGCTTATTTCTTATTTCTTTTTCATTCTTCCTTTCATTTCATTTTTTTCTTTCGTACGAAAGAAAAGCGGCTGGGCCGTTTTTTGTTTTTTTTTTTTTTTGTTTTTTTTTTTCCTCGTGCATTCAATCCGTGACGATAAAAACATTTCTCTTATCGTTTGTTCATTTATTTTTCTTCAACTTCCTCTTTTTCTTCTTCATAAAATAGTTGTTGTTCTTATTGTTCTTGTTGTTGTTGTGTTGTTGTTGTTATTGTTGTTGTTGTTGTTGTTGTTCCTTGTTCATGTTCTTGTGTTGTGTTGTGTGCCGTCGTGTTTTTAAAGTCGATTACGCGACGAATAAGAAGGAGACTTACTTTACCGATAATATACTATCATCGGACCCATATGGGCCCGGATCATTTTCGATCGAGGAATCGAAGTCGTTTTTTTCTTTCTTTTCTTTTTTCTTTTTTTTCTTTTTCTTTCGTCTTTCTCTTATCGTCAATCGATAATATACGAGACAATCACTCTCCCCCTTCCCCCTTCCATCGATTCATCCCGTTAACGAGACGGCGATCTTTTTATTAATAATTTTGAATTCTTTTATTCTTCTTTCTTTTCTTTCTTTTTTTCTTTTTTTTTTCTTCCTTTCTCATCTTCATTTTTTTCTTCTTTTTGTTTTTCGTTCGAGAAGATCTTTGTTATTAGTTTTTAAGATACGCGCGCCAATTTGAGATCCAATCGTCGATCTCGAGAAACGATGATCCTTTTCTTCGATCTTCTTCTTTCTTCATTATGCCTTTTAATTTTATTAGAAATCTTTCTTTTTTCTCTTTTTCTATTTTATTTTTTTTAATTTTTATTTTTTAATTTTTATTTTTAATTTTTAATTCACGGAACATTCGTGAGTTTATTTCTGTTGCTCTGTACTTTCTCATGTTCCTTTTTTTTTTTTTTCTTTCTTTTCTTTTCTTATCATTTTAGAAGAATAATAAATCAACAATTTATATCGATCAATATTATGCACAATTATTATTTTAATTTCTATATATATATATATATATATAGAATATACACGTATTTGTTCCTTCTTCTTATTTTTATTTTTATTCTTATTCTTATTCTTATTCTAATTTTTGAGAAAGAAAGCTAAATAGTAAGAGAGAAAGAGAGAGAGAGAGAGAGAGAGCGAGAGAGAGAGAGAAAGAGAGAGAGAGAGAGAGAAGAGAGAAACTTTGTTTTAATGTAACAATACTGAGCAACGGCGTTTACTCGACAAGTTTTGTTAGAATCTACAACAATAACAATAATATTGTTTAATAATTATATCACGAGGTTCATTGAAATAACATCGTCGTCCCATAAGCCTTCTCGACTTTACGATGTGGAAAATCTTTAGCTCGTCGTCATGGTTTAAAATTATTCCGAAGGAAAAAGAATTATATTTGAATTTATTACTATAACTATATAAATATGATCTATTCGATTTTTAAAAATCGCACGATATATGATTATAATTAATATTCTTTGATATTGATTGAAATTTAATTAAAAAAGCAATCGAACATTTTGATAAATCATTCGATGTCACATTCATTTTATCTGAACAATTATGTATTTTTCTTTTTTCGAATTTTAATCGAACCTAATGATGAAAATTTTCAAAGATTTGTCAATTTTGAAAAATTTTGTTAAAATTAAAAAAAAAAAAAAAGAAATAAAAAATAAAGAAAAAAAAAAAATTAAAAAAAAACAAAAGGAACGAAGAAGAAAAGGAAAAACAAAAGTTTTCACTTACAAGGATCCGAATTTGACGATCGACAGATAATATCGTAATGATCGATTATTGGAATTGATCGATTACTTGGAAAAAATTCAAATCATTACAAATTCTAATTTATAGTAACTTCTTGTAAGATATTTTTATTTATTTCTTTTCTTTCTTTTTTTTTCTTTTTTTTTTTTTTTATCTATTCATTTGATCTATTCATTTGATCTATTCATTTGATCAAACGATCCCATCATAAACGCTATTAATATTCTTTGGCATTAATCGAAATTTAATTAACAACAATCGAAATGTTTTAGAAAATATTATTTGACGTCACACATACGTTTTTTTTATCCGATCGATCGTAACGAAGATTAATAATATTATTCGATAAAATCAATCGTATCGTTTATGGATCGACATTAAATTGGAAATTTCTTTTTTTTTTTTTTTCCAATTAAAATTTAAAGAAAACGAAAAAAAATAGAAAAAAAGTATATAAGAAAAAAAAAAAAAAAAGAAATTGTCGATCGAAAAGAAATTTCCTTCGATCCGTCAACTTGATCCGTTCACGATGATCGTTTTCGCATAATCGAAACCTATTAACAAAATTAATAATACTTTTTCAATATCGTTCGACAATCGGTATTGAAATTCAATTAGCAAATGGGATTTGTTAATCAAAACTAAAAAAAAAAAAAAAAAGAAAAGAAAAAAAAGAAAAAAGAAAAAAGGAAAGAAAAAAAAAAGAAAGAAAAAAGGCAAAAAAAAAAAAGTAATTGTAAATAAATTTATAAAATAATATAAAAAGAATTTAATGAAAAGCGAGAATAAAAAATGACTACCGATTGAAAAGTATTTCACGTGTTAGAGATATCGTTTATGATATGATCGAGTTTAATGTAATCCCATACAGGATGATAAAATATATATTATATATATATATACAGAGAAAGAGAGAGAGAGAGAGAGAGAGATACCATAAGGTAACATGTGTGAGACTTGATTCTGTCGATTCTGTCATAGTTTACATTAGCTTCTGCCAGGTAAACCACTCACACTGAAGTTCGTTACGAAGTTTGCTAATAGTTATTGTCTTCGGGTCGACGTTCAATCCGTGGTACGCATGCCGAATGAGTTTGGCTCAGGTTAAGGGTTCGAAGGGTGATGGGTCTACGACAGACTGAGACTGAGAGAGAAAGAAAAAGAGAGAGAGAGAGAGAGAGAGCCCGATTTCCGTCAGGATTTCACTACCTTTGTGTTCGACGAGCCGTCTAACCTAAATTGCACCCATCGCCTTGGGCCAACGCGGACTTGTCTTTATCTTTCCTAGGCTTTGTAGAAATACGACGAACGTTATCGCAAAGTAATCTGACGAATAAAACAATTATCGATTTGAAATAAAAATCGTGCAAAAATTTATGTCATATATATATATATACGATAACAAATGAATTGGATTAAATTTAATTGTAGAAAAAAAGAAAAAAAGAAAAGAAAAAAAAAATTAGAAAATTAAAAAGTACAGAAAATATTTTATCTGGATGACTTTATGGGGGAGGGAGGAGGAGGAGGAGGAGGAGGAGGAAGAGAGAGGGAATGATTATATATAATACGATGATAATTTTTATCTCTGTCTTATTAATTTATTTTCGATTTATGATTTAATGAAAAAAAAAAAGAAAAAAAAGAAAAAAAGAAAAGAAACAAAAAAAAAACACGGATATATTGTGGATCACTTTACTAAATAAATTCTTATTCAATGTATTTATATATATGAGATATTAAATTTAATATTTTATACGTTACTTTTTTTATTACTTCTTTTTTGTTATACTAATATTGCACGTCTTATTATATTATCTTTTTTATATTATAATGAATAATATAAAAAATATATAATACAAATTTTATAACGAACAGATAATAAATAATGATAATAATAATAATAATAATAATAATAATAATAATAATTCAATGAAATGTAATAATATAATACATTACATTTTATATTTACAAAAAGATATAAGAAATCTTTAATTTCGTAAAAAAAAAAAAAAAAAAGAAAAAAAGGTGAAAGTCATCCAGGATTCGTTGTTTCTCGATCGATAAAAGAGAAGATAAATAAACAAATAAATAAACAAATAAATGAATAAATAATTCTAATTTTCCAAAAATTATATATTAACTTATTTAAAAAAAAAAAAAAAAAAGACATAAGTCAATTAATCTCGATTAAGTGATTATTATCGATATCTATATTTGAGTACGTTTCAAGATCGTAATTTTGTTATATAAAATATTATTAAAAGTCTGTTTTGTTATTTGAAGCTATCGTTATGATAGAATGTTTATTATTTGAAAAGAAATCGTGAGAGATATAATTCGATTCGATATGTTACAAATGTTAAATTTTGAATGAACTAACAAATTGGGCTCTCAAGTATCGATTACTAACAAGATTAGACAAAACATTAGAATTTCGCTAATGATCGTAAATTGAACCGGTCAGTCTGTTTGTTTTGTATAGTCGAACTGTAAATGAATTTATTAAAGCTCTTACATTTCATATATATATATATATACATACATACATACATACATATATATATATTTATAATAAATAAATATTCGTATAGTACAATACAAAAAATTAAATAATTCGACTTTTCAAAAAATTGTATGTCAACTTAAAAAAAAAAAAGAATTAATCAATTAATCATGTTAATATCGATAAGATTTGAAGTTCGTTTCAAGATCGTAATTTTGTGGTATAAATTTTTATTACAAGAAAAAATATATATATATATATATAAATTTGAATGTTTATATGTGTTTCTATGTATACGTACATATATACATATATACATATATATATATGTGTATATATATATATCGTAAATGTAATATAAGCATGAAGGTTTCTCTCTCTCTCTCTTTCTCTCTCTTTCTGGTTTTCTCTCTCTTTTTATCTCTCTTTCTCTCTTTCTCTCTTTCACTTTCTCTTTCTCTCTCTCTCTCTCTCTCTCTCTCTCTCTCTCTCTCTCTCTCTATCTCTCTTTTTCTTTGGTAATATTTGTTTTTGTAATGTAACATAGTAAAACCGAGGACGAGCATACACACACACACATACATAGATATATATAGCGTTTAATGAGTTAGGTGCTTTTTAATGCGTACCTAATTTGTATGTACACATGAGAGAAACACGTAGAACTCAAAAAACTCCTTTGTTGACCAATGATATTAGTCCCTTTCAAAAAACGTGTTTTAAACGACGATGACCAATCCAAATTCTCTTCTGTAAGATTTTTCATTCAATCGAAATCAAACGACTTTATTTTTGAATATTTTAACCTAAAAAACGTTTTATACATAAAAAAAAAATATATATATATATATAACGTAAATATGAAATTTTATTATATATTATATTAAATAAATGAAAAAAAAAGAAATAAAAAAAAAAATTATCAAAATAATTTATTCCCTTATGAAAAAAAATCATTTCTGATAGAGAAGATATGGAATTGTTTGAATTATTATCATTCTTATAATTTCTTTCGTTTAAAATTGAGATTAAATGTATAAAAGTAAAAAAATTGTCCTTTTCTTTTTTGTTTTTTGTTTTTTTTTCTCCTTTAATTCCTTACGATTAGAAAAGGAAACATATGGTAAAATAGGGATGGCGTTTTTATTGTAATTAAAAAATATTATATTTATCGTTAAATTTTACGGATATGAAAATATTTTGAAAATGATTAGATACATAGAAAAAATATTGTATGTGAAAAATACGTATATACAATATATACATAATGTTATCTATATACACGTTTCGTTGAAATTAAATGTAAAAAAATGATATTTCTTCACAAAAAGTATTTGAAAAAAATAATTGATTTATCTTCCATATAGTAAAATACATACTGTATATGGATTTATATACAAAATTAAATGTAAACAATGAAATATTTCGATTCGAAAATATTTGTTAAGAGAACGAATTTGTCTGGTCTCTTCTAAAAATATTTTATGTGTGTGTATGTCTGTTCGTGTACAATTTTTCAAATGCACGTAAATTTATCAAATTACAGATAAATAGATAGATAGATAGTTAGATAGTTCGAGAGAGAGAGAGAGAGAGAAAGAGAAAGAGAGAGCGAGAGAGAGAGAAAAAGAGAAAGAGAGAGAGAGAGAGAGAGAGACAAAAGGATGATAGAAAATTATTGGAAAAAATTCCTCGAAATTGATATTATAATATG
>NC_060975.1:3387068-3397068 GCF_910589235.1 Vespa crabro
AGAAGTATCTTTAGAAATATTATTACTTTAGATTAATTTCATATAGCGAATATTTTTCTTTTCTTTTTTCTCTTTCCTTTTGTTCTTTTATCTTTTCTCTTTTTTCTTTTCCTTTTTTTTTTTTCCCCCCTAGTCGGAAGATAATATATTTATATTATTTCTAACATGTCTTTTTTTATGCAAATCATTTTTCAGATAAGAATTTTCTTTCCCGTGTTTTTCCATTTTCTTTTTTTTTTTTTTTGCTTTTCTTTTCTTTTCTTTTAAACGAATTTTCAAAAATTACAAAAAGGAAATAATTGAATTAATTTAACTTGCCATTCGATGGATTATATTTCGATGCAAAAAAAGAAAAAAAAGGAAAAAAAAAGAGAAAAAGAAAAAAAATAGTTCGATCAATTAAAATTGGCGATGGATGATTTTAAAATGCAAAGGAAAGAAATTAAAAAAAAAAAAAAAAGAAAATAAATCGATTAAAACAGATTTGAAATAATTCAATGAATTTTTTTTGTAAATGAAAAATCTATTAAACTGATCGCAAATTTAACGGATCGTTTCGAAGATAAAGGATAATAGAAATTTTTGATAAAAATTAATTTTATTTAACGAAAAAGGAAAAATATATAAAAAGGAAAAAAAAAATTAATTATCTAAATTGTAAATTCGTTTAATCGTTTCGAAATAAAATTTTATTAATACACAAACACACACAAATACACGTGTCACATGCACGTACACGTTGGATAATCATGTCACTTACACTTCAGGCCAACATGGGTCGTGGATGGCCCACGTTATATGGAATTCGTCGTAAATATTTATATATTATATATTATAAATATATAAATATATATAATACATTATGATATATATAAAATCAAAAGAATGAAAAAAAAATAATTTTAATTAATGAACGAAGAAATATTGTAACATATAATATGTCACTATTAAAAAACTTATTATTATTATTATTATTATTATTATTATTATTTTTATTATTATTATTACTATTATCATTAATTAAAAAACTATTTTTTTTATCCTTTAACGAGAATATCCTAATCGACAAATTCATCATTCAATATATTCTCAAATGATGATAAATGATCATTGGCCTTCAAAATGAGTTTCAAAATTATTACCGTATCAAATCATTCAATACGGAATCTAAATCAAAAACGTCTTTCTAATATTATAATATTTTCAAATCAAAGGAACAAATCGATATAACTTATCTAATTATTATACACGTTTTACATATTATTTTGTATCTTTTGTGAAAAACAAATTATGCGATTATATCGTCGTATAGCAATAAGAATTAACAATTGAAATTAAAGACATATGATTATTAATAAATTGAATTATAATGTCAGTAAGTACCATGTTCCTTTGTCATTCGAAAATGATGGATACCATTATTTTGCATTATAACATTGTAATCATTAAATCAATCGGATAATATTATCAAGCATTATTTCTAAAAATAATGTTTCATTTTACATAAATTAATCTCAACATAAGATGTAGAACAAAGATCACGTGATATTAAAAAATCATAAATAAATTTTATTAAATTTCTATTAAATATAATTTTGATTAAAATCACATATCGATTTTCTATATACGTATTTATACGTATTATATCTATTTTGTTCAATGCTATTTATCTGCAAGGATGACGTTTTTGACCTTAAAAAAAAAAAAAAAAAGAGAAAATAAAAATTAGAAGACGGAAAAAGAGAAGGATCAATTGAAGAATCCACAAATAAAACTTTATAAATTTCTATTAAAGAAATGACGTTACTGAGATCTTGAAACAAAAAAAAAAAAAAAAGAAAAAGAAAAAAAGAGAAAGAAAAAAAGACAAATAAAAAATACAAACTTAAGGATAGATAAAGAAAAGATAACGTTAAAAAGTCACAGAATAAATTTTATTAAAAATTTCTATCGACGATAATTAACGTTAAGATTATATCGATTTTCTATGTATCCTTATATTATTTATCATTATTTATTTATGATGATCTAATAAAAGAAAGAAAAAAAAATGAATAAAAACAATCAGAAGATAAAAAAAGAGAAGCTAACGTTAAAAAGTCACGAATAAATTTCAATTCATTTCTATCAAAGATTATTATCGTTAAAAGATCGCTTATCGATTTTCTTACGTACCTTTATTATTATTTATTTACGACGATGTTCCTGATGATTTTGAAACAAAAAAAAAAAAAAAAAAAAGAAAAAAAAGAAAAAAAAATTAAACAGAAAGAAGAAAACACAAGAGAGAGAGAGAGAGAGAGAGAGAGAGAGAGAGAGAGAGAGAGAGAGAGAGAGAGAGAGAGAGAGAGAGAGAAAGTGATAGAAAAAGAAAATAGTGAAATAAAAGTAGTGTCGCATAAAAATATTCTCATTTCTCTTTGATCTTTTTCGTAGAGTATATTTTATAATCAAAGTGCATTATAATCGTTCTTTTGCTATTATCATTGGTTCTCTTTTCTCTTGAACTTTTTCGTTGAGCCTTTTTCATCCTTTCTCTCTATGTAACCCTTCAATCAGATATAATTTGTTCTTTGAACGGGAGCGAGGTGGGTGATGGGGGGGAGGGGGGGTAGTCGAAGGAACGAAAGAACGAACGATCAGGAGAAGCAAATGCAATTTGCCCATGGTACATAGTACGAGGAGAAAATGGGCTTCTTTGGTGGTTTCGCTGTAAAGCAAGATGGCTGAAAAGGTCAAGAAGGTCAAGGTTGAGGATATAGATTTCTATAATCCCTTCTTCTCTATCCTCCCTTATTCTCTAAACTAATCGACTGGCTCGAGGCAAGAGTGAGAACGATCCCATGAATTTTCGGCTTCCTTCCTTTCCTTTTTTCCTATCTCCTTTAGTTTTCTAAATTAGACTGGTCATTGAAAGTGTATGTATAATTATATATATATATGTGTGTGTGTGTGTGTGTGTGTGTGTGTGTACGTGTGTGCGAGAGAGAGAGAGAGAGAGAGATTATTCTGGATTATTCTGAGAATTTGCAGGATTTCCATCAGGTTTGTAAAGCTTCTCAGGTAGTATGTATCAAATAAGATTAAATAAATGATATTCTCTTTATCTGAGGATTAGTTAACGTCTATTTAATTCGTAGATAAGTAACAATAATAAGAATGAGAGGATTATTATGAAAAGGAAAATGGAGATGGGTATCGATCGTATATTTGTAAACTGTTAATAATTATTCGAATATATCGGTTATTTGAAATAAATGATCGATATTTATAATAAAATATCGATGCGTAATACAGATGACGTAAAATTGATAAAAATTATTTATAATGGACAAGAAAGTATTCATATTTATGAAGATAATTTTTTCTTTTTTTTTTTTTTTTCTTTCTTCCTTTTTTTTTTTTCTTTTTTTTATCACTTATTTTTACAAAGACGTTAATTATTAATCGATAAGAAATATTGAATACAAATTAAATGCAAATGATATGAGATTGTTAATGATAAATAAAATAAATAAATTAAATAAATAAATAAAAAAAAAAAAAATAAATAAATAAGATAATAAAATAAATAAAATCGTCCTATATTTTTATATAAAAATTTCAATTAACTTGTTGATCCTAATTAAATGATAATATTTTTTCTTAATAAATAAAACAATAAATAAATAAATAAATAATGGTATATTTTTTATTTATTTATTTATTTTTTTTTTAATTTTTTTATCTACGCCTTTTTTTAGTTCGTAGATAAGTAAAAATAACGATAAGGGAATTATTGTAGAATGAAAAATAAAAGAAAATGTCGATCGAATTTGAAATGACGAAAATTATTCGTCGTCTCGTTGTTATTAAATGTTTTGCATCGATATTTTAAATGAATAGTGAACAATTATTATGTAATAAGATATTCCTATGTACGTAATACAAGTGACGAATGCAATTCTGAAAATTAATTATTTATAATGAAGAAAATGTTCATACTTACTGGCCATTTATTTTACGAAGCTACTTATTATTCATTGATAAAAAAATATTGATTAAATGAATAGAAGTATGTATGAAATTGTAAATAATTAATAAATGAAATCGTTGTGTATTCTAATAAAAATTTATACCTGTAATCGGGATAAAATGATATTTTTTACATGTAAATAAAAAAAGAAATTATTACTCATTGAGTAAACTAATAAATTAATTAAATCGTTGGATTCTCACGAAAAAAAAAAAACAAAAAAATCTACGACAAAATAAAATCACAAAAAGATAAGAATGAAAATCAAAAGACAGTGTAAAATTATCGAAGAATATATCTTATCGAATAAAAAAATAGATAAATTGTTGAATAAATCTGAAAGATAATTAATCTAAATACGATCGAATTATCTAATAGCAAATAAATTTCATTAGAAATTAATTTCTGATACAATAAAAGATGAACGAACGGAAATATGTCAATTAATTTTAAACGTTATCGAATAAACAAAATATAAAAGAAAATCTATCGTTATATTTAGGATTTTACAATCCTAATGCTTCTAATATTAGATTTCTAATTTTTAATCTGTATTTGTATGACGTTGACGTTGACGATATTGACGAAACAATACGTATACCATTGAAAAATTCTATGGCTTTCTAACGATTTAAAAACTTTTAAGAGAGAAACTGTACACTACGTGTTAACGAGACGAAGGTTTAAAGCGAACTGAAGTATTGACCTTTTACAAGTACAAGCGAATGTTTACTAGTACACACACGTAATTCGTCCTATTATAGAACTTCTGATCGATAATCAACGTGACCTAGACAGTGTCGTTTAGACGCATGTTTATCATTAGATCATACTTTACCAAATTCTTAATATTAAATTAGTTATAACATATTTACGTATTTAATATATTATAATTTTTTTTTCTCTCTCTCTCTCTCTCTCTCTAACATATTATATTTCTCTCAATACCTAATTAACAAAAATATTAATTATCTTTTAATATTCGATATAGCTTATAATAAATATTTTTTATTTCCTTGTTTTTTAAATATATACATATATACATATATATATATATATATTTTTATATATTTATATATATATATACTTTATATATATTTTTTATATATATATTTATATATTTATATATATATTTACATATATATTTTATATATATATCATGTTTAATATATATAATATATATATAATATATATTATGTATATGTATATATATATATTTTATATATATCATGTATAATATATATAATATATATTATGTATATATATATATATAACAAAATAATTAATTCTTATATAATATTCTTTATCTATATATCTTATAACAAATCTTTTTTATTAAATAAAGTTTTCAACTTTTTTATTTAACATTTATTTTCTCTCTTTCTCTCTCTCTCTCTCTCTCTATCTCTCTCTATCTCTCTCTCTCTTTCTCTCTCTTTCTCTCTCTCTCACTTTCTCTCTCTGGCTCTCTCTTGCATATCATTATTTCAACATAGATTAGGAACTCAACAGAAGTAAATAGAAAGCAACAGGGCCAATGAAAGAAAGAAAAAGAAGTAGAAAAGAAAAGAGAAGGAAAAAGAAGAAGAAGAAAAAAAAAGAATGAACGGGATAACTTATTTTTCTTGAACCAAGGAATAAGGGGATAACTATGGGGGAGTGAGAGGGTTGTCGGAAGATAGAAGAACTGGGTGGTAAACTTTCCAAGTGGCTTTAAGCGTTTCACGGGTTGGAACTTAATATCCGTATAATGGCGGGCGCGACTCCGCAGTTGAACGGCTAATTTGGTAGGACGTTGTGAAAAGTTAATGACTTTCTTTTGGAAAGAGGGGTAAAACTTACTTGTCTTATAGGTTGGTGCAAGTTTAATGGCGGATCACCGTAAAGATTCCTGTTAGTTCGTCGGATGAGACCAAAGACGGAGAACAGAGGAAAAAGGAGAACGTATGAGATCGACTTCCTACAGTTATATATACTATATTATCCATATTTATATATCCATATATATATATGTATATACACATATATATATATGTATATATAGAATTTTCTTTGGTTTTGATTTATTACTTTTACTATAGAAATATATTAATATGGCAATTAATTTTTACTTTATCTTAACAAATAAAATATAGAACAAAATTTACATATAAAAATATGTATATATATATATATATATATATATATATATATATATATATATATATATTAGGTTGGAAACTATGAAACGGGCGTTGAATGAAAATAAATAACTAAACAAAAACGCCCGTTTCATAGTTTCCAACATAATATATAAGTATTAGATTGGAAACTATGAAGCGGGCGTTAAATGAAAATAACTAAACAAAAACGCCCGTTTCATATATATAATATATGTATAATATAATGTGTGCGTGTGTATGTATATTTATGTCTGTTATATTCTTCTTGGTTGACTTTCTTACTTTTGAACAATTAAATAAAATAATTAATCAATTCCGAATAATCGATTATTGCAAATCAATTAAATTTTTTTCATAAATATTATAAGTATTTCGTGAGAACACGAAATATACATTTTAGAAGTTAACTTGTCGTCGGAAATGTCTATCACAATTTTCATTCATCTTTCCATTATTTTACTCTTTCTATTTCTATTCTTTCTTATAGAAATTTATTATCAGAGACAATTTTAAAATGTCATTGATATCTTCGAAAACGTACAAGGACCGACACGTTTTTAACATCTCATTAAAATGACATTTTATGACATTGAATTTTTTATGAATCTCTTTGATATACATTCATATCTATTATTTTTATTATTATTGTTATTATTAAGTGATATAATTCAAATAATTAGCAAAGTACATTTATTTATTTCTTAACATTTTCAATTAATTCCACTCTCAGAGAGTGGCTAGAATATTACCTCTCCGCTAATTTATTATACGAACTCGTTATCTCCAAAAGAAAGAGAAACTTCTTTTCATTAACATAAAACCATTGTACGTATAATAGGAATCGTGAAGAAAACGAGGTAAAGAGAAGTAGAGAGAAAAAGACAGACAGACAGACAGAGAGAGAGAGAGAGAGAGAGAGAGAGAGAAAGATAGAAGAAAAAGCTCGTGAAGAGATGCTTCTATTCATTAACGATCGATTCATCGAACATCGAAGATTCATCGAGCATTGTTCGATGGTCGCATATAAATGCGAAACGTGAACTAAATTAATGGATTTTGATAGACTAAGAGGAACATTTATTAAAAGGTAACGGTGTGGGCAAGCTATGAGGATGGATGAAAGAAGGAGAAGAGAAAAGAAGAGGGATAGGGAGGGGAGGGGGTGGGGTGGTGGGAAGAGGACATTGTGAAGCAAGAGGAGTAGGAAAAGAACAGGAAGAAGGAGGATGGAGAGATAGATAGATAGATAGAGAGAGAGAGAGAGAGAGAGAGAGAGAGAGAGAGAGAGAGAGAGAGAGAGAGAGAGAAATGCCCCTAGAGGGCAGGTTTATACTATCTCACTCTTCTGTTTAATAACCATGCTAATTAATAATGTATAATACTATCGAAATTGTTAACCCGTTAATGGTAAACTGGGAATAAAAAAAATTCGAGGTAAACATGATTCTAGTTGGTTTCCTACCATCCACCTTCTCTCTCTCTCTCTCTCTATCTATCTATCTATCTATCTATCTTTATCTCTTTCTATAAACTCTCCAAACCATTCACTCCCCACCACATAAACTCCTCCCACCTTATTTTGTTTATAATCAGAACAAACATTTGGCCAGTTTCGGACGGAGCCATTAATAATTCATAGAGAAACTTAGACGATCGCTCTGTTGTTAACTTTCTAGATGAACCTGATGATGCTATGTTCGATTATTATATATATAGGTATAGATGATATAGATATTCCATTGCATGGTTTATTTTAGAAAGAACAGATCGAAATAATTATTATTAATTTATTAAAGATATTAGAAGGGAAATTTTTATGTTTCATTTTTCTTGTTTTCTTTTTTTTTTTTTTTTTTTTTTTTTTTTTTTTTTGTTTTATTAGATCGAAACTACATTTATTTGTTATGGATATTTATTATTTTCAAGAGAATCAATCTATGCTTAACGATATCGTTTTAAATTGAATTAATATAATTATATTTAAAATAAATATGTATTAGAAGATTTAAGAAGATCGCATCATCATTGATCGATCGATCGTTTATTATTATCAATGAATAAGAGATGAATTATTTGCTTTCTTTTCTTTCTTTTTTTGATATATATATATATATATATATATATATATATATATATATATATATATATATATATATATATAATAATTACATCAGTGTCAATAGAATTCAACGAATATAAAATATTGTTTCGAATTTTTCATTCAATCACGAAATATCGTATTAAAGTTTTCTAATCGATACATAAATATAATCTATACGATGATTTCGATATGAGTGACTTATTGTTTAAGTAACGATAAAATCTTAAAAATTGAGATAAATAAAAAATCAATACAATTAAAATCATCCTGATATTATCAGAAAAAATGTCCTATCGAATAAACGAATATTATTGTACCAAAAATCAATGAAATCAAAAAAAGAAAAACAAAAAAAGAAAATAAGAAAAAAAAGAGAACAATTATCAATAATTTATATTTCGACTCGTAATATATTACGTCATTATCATATATTATCCATTATACATTATCGGTTATTAGTTAATATATTTATTAATTGATTATAATTAATAAATATATATATATATATTATACTAATTAACTATTATCAGTTAATATTATTCAATATCTATAATTATCCATATGAAAAATATTATTTCTAATTTTTTCATTTTCAAAATATCATGAATTAAATTATGTTAAAACCATTGTAAGAAATAATTATTCAATGATCCGATACAATCACGATGCTTGAAAAAGATCGAGGATAAGAAAAGGAGAGTGATGGAGAGTGAACAAAAGAGAAAGAGAAGGAAAGAGAAAAGAAAAAAGAGAGAGAGAGAGAGAAAGAGAAAGGGTTGACAGATCTCCGATGATGACCACAGCCATTTTGATCGTACCTGCCTGTTACAGCGCAACACTCACACTTTCTCTCTCTCTCTCTCTCTCTCTCTCTCTCTCTTTCTCTTTCTTTCCGTCCTTTTCTCTGTTTCTCTCACCCCCTTCTCAAGAACAACGTTGAATCTGTCCAAGACACAAGTTCCATGACTCGTTCAGGTCGTCACTCTCTTTTACGTTACCACCCCCTGTTGGCTGGCGTCTACCAACACCCAACGTAGGTATAATGGATCGCTTCAATTTACTCGTCGGCCTTCTTTTACTCTCGACACCCGTTGCGAACGTCCTTTCGTCGCGGAAAATCGAAAAATTCCATGTTGAGCGCGTTCGTGCATTCGAGGGGGTTGCCTACCTACATAGGCTTGTTTAAAAGGGTAAGTATAGTATATAGGTGGGACAAAGAACTATGAGAAAAGAAACAGGTTGCTTGTAAAAGAATCGTGAGGTAAGGAGAGATTCATAGAATTGTATTCAACTTAGATTTCATTACGATGAAGATATTATTCTTTTATTTACTCCCTTGTGGAGTAACTGGTGTGAGGGTGGGATGGGGGGGGGGGGAGAGGGAAGACGGAGAAGGAAGGATCACAACCTCACACTTTTTTTATTCTTTTATTTTTGTTTTTTTTTTCCTTTTGACTTTTTTATTTCTTTCTTTTGATTAAGTCAATCTTTTATTATTTTCTTTTTGTTTTCTACAATATCGTTTCATTTTCTTTTTTTCACTTTGTCAGAAAATTTTATTCATTTGATTTTATTAATCGTATTGCAATATCATGAAATGATTTCTTTTCTTTTAATTCGTTTATATTCTTTCCTATTTTCTTTTTTTGTTCTTCCTTTTACTTCTTTTATTATTATTATATTACATAATTCTTTTTATTACGTTTTTATACTTTACTTGTT
>NC_060975.1:3402068-3462068 GCF_910589235.1 Vespa crabro
TTAAATCGATATACGGGCTAAATTAATTATAAATAATAATGTCACTGCGAGTTTTATCGACTTTTAATTATTAATACGAATAAATCATTAATTATTACTAATAATAATATATCTAATAATATTTAAATCAATCATTCATTTTGTGTTACAAACACATAAAAGAGCGAACGTGTGTCCTCATATATATATATATTGTATCTACGTACATACATACAATTTACAAGCAATTGAAAAATTTATATAAATTATATAAATGTATATAATATTCAAGTATCATTATCGGTTATTCAAATTTTTCCTGAATGCCTTGGGAATTAAAAAAAAACAAAAAAAAAAGAAGTGAAAAACTTTTCTATTGCATCGTACTTTTTCATTGGTAGATTTTATATCAATGAGAGATTCGGTTTATATGAAACGAATATAATCACGTAAAACGAATACAATGCGAAACAACGATTTAGTTAAACAACTTTTATAATTTCTAGTTACGTAGTTACGTAAAAATATAAATTTATTGTTCGATAAAAAAAAAGAACTTTTAAACGAATATTCGTTCGGTACTGGAAAATACAAAAGGGATAAAATCACTTTTTCAAGTGGATAACACATGCACTTGTAAAAAAAAAAAAAAAAAAGGGAAAAATAGAAAAAAGAGCTAGTTTTCTCTTCGAAAACACATGGCACGCGTCACAAAAGAGAATGACGATGTTCAATCCCGAGAGAGAGAGAGAGAGAGAGAGAGAGAGAGAGAGATGTGATCACGGGCGAGTAGTTTTCAAATTTACAAAAAAGAAAAAATAATCGACCACGTGGAATCAGGTTAACAAAAAAAAAGAAAAAAGAAAAAAGAAAAACCCCGAGAAAGAAAGTGACTAGAACTTCGTTCGAGAAAAAAAGAAAAAAAGAAAGGGAAATCAATTTCGAGGTAATAAAACTTTTTTTTTTATCGTAGCTAATACGAAATGAATGAAACGTTTTGGGGTCAACCTTTCGTAAACTTTTAACCTTTTTGCGAATGAAATCGAAAGGACCAAAACTGTAGTGTTGGAAAAAAGAAAAAAGAGAGAAGAAAGAGAAGTGAGTGGCTAATTAATTTTCATACTTTACAGGATAAAGAAAAAAAATTCAATGGGGATGAAGGGGGAGGGAATGAAAGAATGAAAAACGTGATAGGGCAGGGATTGGTTGGGGAAGAAGGATGGAAAAGTCAGTCGTCAGAGATTGCGTTTTGGTGTTGGTTACACGTACATTTCCTTCCTTCTTCTTTTTCATTTACATTTTCATAGTTTTCAACATGGTTATGGTACTAGAGCCGTTAGGAAAGAAGAACACCAGATAGCAAGCTGACTCTGTTGACTACTGACAGTGCCACGACGAAACCTGTAAAAACCAACGGCGGTAACGTTTGTTTTTAATTAATTAATTAATTAATTAATTAATTAATTATACCGAGAGAAATTCTGAAAAGCCATGAAAAGCCGTGGATCATTTGTCCCATGAAGTCCGTGAAATAAATTTTTCCTGAATTATGGATAGATAATATGTATAGATATATCAGTATGAGTATTAAAATAATGACGTTTCTTTATTTATTAATTAATGTTGATGATATATATATATATAAATATAATAAATAAAATAATATTAAAAAAAATATATATATTATAACAAAATATATTTAAATAAATAATATATAAAATACATTTTATACATTATTTATAAATTTTATTTATATATTATTATATTTTATTTATATATACATACGTATATATATATATATATATAGTATAATATGTACATATTATGTTGGAAACTATGAAACGGGCGTTTTTGTTTAGTTTTTTATTTTCATTCAATGCCCAGTTTCATAGTTTCCAACCTAATACATATATGTTATATGATAGTTAATGATAATACGATTAGTTAATGAAACATTTCTCATAATAATTCAAAAATACAGATAAACGTTATATCGAGTTTTAATAGGTTTATTTTATCAATGATCACTCTCATTCATCTATATTTTATTTATATTAATGAACGTTCCTTCGTGAAATATCAATGATCTCGATGAGACAGATCAATACGTTTAATTCTTAATAATCTCGAATATTGTATAGAACACGTTAAATAAATAAAACGAGAGTTATCTTGTCACGAAAGATTTGACTTTTCTCGATCGCGATGAAAGTATGAATTTATGAGAACATTTGTTATTCAATTCTATTAAGAGAATGTCGTATACTTTATTGATTTTTTTTTCGTTCTCTCTCTCTCTCTCTCTCTCTCTCTCTCTCTTTTCTCTTCTTTTTTCTTTTTTCTTCCAACACGATTTATCAATTTATTTAAAACGATTTTTCTTTTTATTGCATAATACTATTTTATTTTTCATTTAAATAAATATCGTATAATCATGTTCGCCTATTAAAAATTTTTTTCTTAATTGGGACAGACAATCTGTGAGGTTAATTAATTTTTTGTTTTTTTTTTTTTTGTTTTCTAGGTCTTTCTATTAACGAGAGTTCCATTTAAATTTGATTAACTTTTATATATATATATATATATGTACCCATACACACATACATACACATATGTAATATTAATAGAAAAAATATATAAAAAATTATCCTCCTAGCTACTTCTTCGAAGATTATTATTATATAAAATTGTTAGATAATAATAGCTCTTGGTTTTTTTTTCTTTTTTTCTTATAATTTCTTCATATAATATTATTGATCTCTTATTTCTTTTTTTTTTACACCTTTTTCTACATTTCAATATCGTTTTCATTCTTTTTTCTCTTTGTCTTTTTTATTTATTTATTTATTTTTTTTTTTTTTAATTTTTGAAGCTTTCATGGATTTTATTTATATCGTTCTCTCTCTCTCTCTCTCTCTCTTTCTCTTTCTCTTTCTCTTTCTTTCACTCGAAAGAAAAGATCTTTCTTATTTTCAGCGAGACTATTGGCCAATGGAAAATCCAGATGCCAGTAAAATTTCAGAACAAGGAAGATTTCGATCGAGGTTTATCCAATTGATGTTTACGTGTATGTGTGCGAAAAAAAAAAGTTTATGGGAATAAAGTGCGAACGAATTAAAACGATTTTATTCGTCCTACCGATCCTTTCATATTGTCATGAAAAGCACTTTTCTTTTTTTCAAATGATTTCGAATTTATGACACGCATCGAAAACAAAGATTATAAAACGAAATTCGTTGAAATTCTCTACCATTTTTCGTTATACTCCAAATATTCAAATTCTTCTTATCAATTGAAATAGAAAAAATATATATTTTTTTCAATAAATGAAATAAAAGGAGCACTTAACAGTTGTCGAATAATTTTAAAAATTTTCTTTTATCGCTTTTGTCGAGTAGAAATAAAAAGAGAAAAAGAGAAAAAGAGATAGAGCAATATATATATATTTATATATATATATATATATATATATATATATATATATATATAGAGGGAGAGAGAGAGAGAGAGAGAAAGAGAGTGAATGCTTTCTGTATAGTAAAAAAAGGAAAATAATTATGGCGATCGAAATAAAAAAGAAAAAAAAGAAAAAAGAAAAAAGTGAATAATTTATAGCAAATGAAAGGAATACTTAACAGTTGTTAAATGTTTTTTTTAAACTCCTTTTATCACTTTTATCGAATAAAAATAAAAAAAGAAGAAGAGAGAGTGAGAGAGAAAGAGAAAAAGAGGGAGAGAGAGAATTATTTTTGTATCATGAAAAAGGAAAATAATTATAGCGATTGAAACAAAAAGAGAAAATCACAATTTTTAACAAATGAAAAGTATATTTAACATATCCTAAATGATTTAAAAAATTCCGTTTAACGCATTTATCAGTTACGATAAAAAGCATGAGAAGGATAATTTTTTGCTTGTACAAAATGCAAATATAGTAATTATCAATCGAAACACAAAACCGTGCTGTTTAACAAACGAAAAGTTATATCTGGCGGATGTTTCGTAATTTGTTTAAAATTCTTTTTATCACTTTTATCTCGAATAAATAAATAAAAATGAAAATAGAAGGAGAGAGAGAGAGAGAGAGAGAGAGAGAGAGAGAGAAGTACATTCCGGTATTCGTGAAAAAGGAAACATAAATATCGCTATAAAAATAAAAGAAAAAAAAAAATAAAAAAGAAAGAAACAAAGCAAAAAAAAAAAAAAAAGAAAAGAGCCATACCTCTTAACGAATGAGAGAAATATTTAGCAAACGTTGAACTATTTTTTAAATCTCCCTTCATCGCTCTTATCGACCAGATAAAATAAAAAGACAAAAAGGAAAGAAGATCCTGCCTGTATCGCAAAGAAAAAAAAGAAAAGTGAAAAATAATTATTGAATTGAAATCGAAGAAGAAAAGAAAAAACCAGAACAAAAATGAAGAACAAAAATACATACCTTTTAACAAATGAAAAGAATACTTGGCAAATATATATATATATATATATATATATATATATATATATATATATATAAATTGGTGTTAGTGCGTTTATAGATGATGAATGATCTTTAAATGTCCTTTAACAACTTTTATCCGAGTATAATTGTATGTGCACGTGAGAATGAAAAAGAAAAAGAGAGAGAGAGAGAGAGAGAGAGTGAGAGAGAGAGAACCTGTTCATATATTATTTGAAATCTGTAGGAACGTAGAAGGTAGACAGATTAAAGAGAGAAATATAGAAAGAGAAAGAAAGATAGAGAAAGAGAAAAAGAGAAAGAGAGAGAGAGAGAGAGAGAGAGAGAAAGAGAAATAGTAATCGCAATCCTTAGCCGTCTATCTTTCGGCTAATATTTGCAGTTAACCTCTCGAAGTCTTTCGGGATTGCTTCCTTACGTCCTTGACTTCTCTAACTCTTGTTGAAGATCTGAACCGTTCGGATGTTTCTTCCGCTTGTTCATCATCTTCTTCGGTCTTTATGTACTCGAGAAATACCTCTTAAAGGGGCTCTCTTCTATTTCGCAAAAAGGCGACATATCCTCTCTCTCTCTCTCTCTCTCTTTCTCTCTCTCTCTTTCTTTTCATTCTATACTATTTCCTTTCCCGTTCTTTACTATGCTTCCTTTTCCTCATTCTCTATCTCTCTTTCTCTTTCTCTTTCTCTTTCTATCTTCCTATATCTTCCTCTATCTTCCTCTCTCTTTCTCTCTTCCTCTTTCTCTCTCTCTCTCTCTCTCTCTCTCTCTCTCTTTCTCTTTTCCAGTCGGTCTCACTTAAAAGACCTTTTTGCAGACGAGCGAGGAAGCTAAGAGGCCGGAATGATTAATGAGGAAGCGGCCGAAGAGTCCGGACTCTACTCTCGTTTCCTGCACTCGCTTTTCCATGGCTTAATTTCTCGTGGCAGGATCCACCACTGCCACCACCACCACCACCACCAGCATCACCAGCACTATCACCCTCTTCCTCCCTTCCCTTCCTTTTCCATCATTTCCCACTCCCTCGAAAACGCGGTAGATCGCGTGCTCTATCCGCAGTATCGCTATAGTAGTAATAGTAGTAATAGTAATAGTAATGGTAGTAGTTCCCAGTTAGTTAGTAATAGTTTAATAGTAGTTTAGTAGTAGTAGTCGATTGGTAACCAATAACAATTCTACCTTTTTTCATTATTTTCATCGGGAAATGGTTTTTCGTTTAGGAAAACGTACGGGTTCGTTAGATTCTAATGAAGAATGTCGACGTTACGTTTTAAACATGTTCTTTTTCTTTTTTTCTGTTTTTTTTTTTTTTCTTTTCTTTTTAATTATATTCCATTTCACAAGGTGTACGAAACGTTATTTGTTAAATGGAAAAAATAAAAAAAAATTGTCGCCTCTAACGTTTTATTTTTCGAGATTATCGCACATGTTTTCGACAACGTTAACGTTCTAACGTTAGAATATATATGTTCTAACGTTATATATATATATATATATATATATATATATATATATATATATATATGCCGAGGATTTACGTTACTAACTGTAAAAAAAAAAAACTTGTTTGCTTATGTGTTTGTGCAAAAACACTGTTGAATATTTTTTTATTATATATAAAACATCATAGATGTACATGTACATTGTATATGTACGAATCTGTAACACGGATTTATGGTAAACGTTTCTGCAATTTTGATTTGTCTTCCTGCGGTAAACGCGGTCGAATATGGTATTCCATAGATATTTCCGTAGGACCTTCTCTATGACACTGGTTTATGGTTTAATGGTTACGTCTGGATTGTTACAATTTTTCTTTCTTTTTTTTTCGACTTCGTACGCGCTCGGTAATCCGCTTGAATATTCGATTCTATAGAAATACGTAAATGATTATCCATATTTGAATGAATTATGCGAACTCATTTGATATGGATTAAAAAAAAAAAAAAGAAAAAAAAAAAGAAAAGAAAAAAAAAGAAGACAAAAGAACGAAAATAATTTCAATTAAAAATTCTAATTAAAACGCGTATCCTGCACTATCAACCTCCATCTTGCATTTGATCGATGAATATAATAAAATCTGCGTTATATCTAATAAAAACGAAAAAAAAAGAAAAAAAAAAAGAAAAGAAAAATTTTGTATCCAAAATGCGTACCCTCATCATCCCTTCCTCTTCCAGTTTTCCCTTGCATTCTATCGGCGAATAATAAAATCTGAATTAAATCTAATAAAAGTGAGAATAAAAGAAATAAAAAAGAAAAAACAGGAAGAAAAAGAAAGAAAGGAAAAATAGAGAAGCAAAAGAAAAGCAATAATAAAACGATCAGAGAATGCGATTAGAAAATATTCACTACTACAATTAAAATTTCTAACTAAAATCTGTATCTCTCCATCCACCCACCCACGCACCCATCCCATTCCGTCGATTTGTTCGTCGAATAATAAAATTTGAATTATATTTAAAAGAATGATAAAAAAAAAAAAAAAATAATAAAATAAAATAATAACAATGAAACGATACTAATCGATTAAAATTTTGTATCTAAAATACCCTCCCTCATCCCTTCCTACTCCACTACCCTTAAATTCTCGATCGGCGAGTAATAAAATCTGAATTAAATCTAATAAAAGGAAAAATAAAGAAAGAAAAAAAAAAGCACACACGAAATAAAGGAAGAAATAAAGGAAAAAAAAAGGAAGAAGAAGAAGAAAGAAAATAATGAAACGGTGGAATTCGATTAGTTCAGAAAAATATGTCGTCCTCGTCGTTGTCGTTTAAAAGTAAAGAGGGAAAGAAAGAAGGAAAGAAAGGAAGGAAGGAAGGAAGGAAGGAAGGAAGGAAGGAAGGAAGGAAGGAAGGAAGCTTCATCGAAATTTGAAAGCGCAAACACAACGTTTACCCTGTCCCTGGTGTCCGCATCCGGGAACACTTGGCGAATCTTCCTTCCCAAGCATTCGTCATTTTAACGAGAATTTTATTGCGAGTCTTGGTGCCGTTTCTCACGGCGTAGTCCGCGATTCGTGGGTGAGACGATAGGATGGAGTGGGTGAAAAGGGGTAGATAGAGGGAGGTTGAAAGAAGAGAGTGGTGGGACGAGAGTGGGGACAGGGGATGCGGAAAGGGAGAATTCTGCCAGAGGAATATGAAACGGAGCGTGCCACGAGAGGCTAGAAATCCGTTGAGAACTCGACTCCTTCTGCCGGATGTCGTCGTTGCCATCGTTACGACATTACTGACTTTCCAAACTCGATCCTTTATGCCACACCTACTTTATTATTTCAATACGCCGAGTATTTCGTTCCTTTTTGTTTATTATCTTTCTTTTTATAATATTTCTTTTCAATTTTTTTTCCTCCCTCTTCTTTTGTTCTCTTTTTCTTTTTTTTCCCCCGTCTTCTTCTTCTTCTTCTTCTTCTTTCGATCGATCGAAAGATAAAATACAATTTATATTCACGATTATGTGATAGTACAGAGCTTTCGTTTTCGTTTATGACGTTATAATGATAATGATAATGATAATGATTAATTATTGTTATTATTATTATTATTAACGATTAATAATCATATTAATTATAATAATAAATATTAATATTAATAAAAGAAAATGATTAATATTGTAAGAATAATACAATACAAATTTAATGATAAAAAGAAGGGATAATGAATGTTAAACAATTAATAAAGGATTAAATGTTTACAAAAAAAAAAAACAAACGAAACATTATTATTATTATTATTATTATTATTATCATCGAATGGTTTTGTATATATTTGAAGAATTAGAGAGAATAATCGATTTGACTGATAAATGATAATTTTCGATTGTCCTTGATAAATGCCAAATGATTATAATAATCGATATTACGTGGATTTTTGTATTAGAAAAAGAGTTGACGTTGAGGATAAATTTAAATGTTCGACGACGAATTAAAAATTTTTTTTTTCTTTTCTTTTTTTTTTTTTTTTTTTTTTTTTTTTAATAAAAATAATAAAAATAAAAAAAAAGATAGAAAGAACGTTCGTACCACCTGTTTCTATCTTTTTCTCTTTTAACGACAAACAAAAGATCCTTAAATTTCGTTGGAAAAAAAAAATAAACGAATAAAGAAAGAAAAAAACAAGAAAGAAGAAAAACAACGAACAAACAAAAAAATAACGAAAAGAAGAAAGAAAGAAAGAAAGAAAGAAAGAAGGAAGGAAGAAACAATTAGATGTTAAGATAATTCGTGAGAAAAAGCGTCCGGTCATTTTATAAATTCGTTTTACCGATCTACCTATACGTTCACATATATTTACACGCATACAATACACATACACACACACGGACGCACATTGACTTCGGTGGCATTGGATTGAAACTGGCAGTGACAGCTCGTGCGGGTAGTGATACGTAATGGGTTAACGAGAATTTTATTGCGAAGCCTGTAAATTATCTGACTTTGTGGAGAATCGCCAGAATGGCACGCGCACAAATTCATTTGTACATTTATACATATATATCTACATTCTATATATATATATATATATATATATATATATATATATATATATATGTATACATATATTTGTGTGTGTGTATGTATGTGTGAATCTATTTATGCATGTAGTAGGTGTTTCGAACATCGTCGACCAAAAGAATTTCAATGGAAATTTTCGTCTTTCTGGCGAACAGTTGAGAGCAATGACGCGTTTTGCGTTTCCGCATGCACATGTATCCGATGTTTCTCGACGGATTTGCTATTACTATCTTCTCTCTTTCTCTCTCTCTCTCTCTCTCTCTCTCTCTCTCTCTGTCTCTCTCTTTCTTTCATCCTCAACGTTCAAGAAAGAATTACCCTTTCCTATTTTTGGCACGTGCCATCGTCGGCTACAACGTAATCGTTAACACACACAATTTCTACGGGTACTGAGCCACGAAATTCGTTTCGTTCGTTAAATATCGTTGTCCATGTTCATTGTAATTCGTTTATTGTAATTCGATTGAAAAGAAAAAAATTAAAAAAAAAAAAATCTCTCTTTTTCCGCGTATCACTCTCTGTGTATGTCTCTTTTTATTTTATTATTTTTTCTTTTTTTCATCTTTTTCTTTTTTTTTTTTTTTTTTTTTAACCCTATTGCAATTCGCTCGTCGTCACTTTCGATAGGGATGGAATTTGTCGATTTTATTCGAAGCTTGATATTTTTCTTTTTTTTTTTTTTCCTTTTTTTTCTTCTTTTTTTTTTATACATTCGCGCGTATATACCTGTACATGTAAGTAAGTGATACCTATATCGCGCTTATCTTCTTTCTTTATATATATATATATTTAATATAGTGAAAATGTTGGGAAGATTTAAATAGAAAATATTTTACTAAAACTTCATCAATGATTTATGATCTTTTCGAAGCTCGATATTTTCTTTTTTCTTTTATTTTTTTTTTTATGCATGCGTGTGCGTGCATATATATAAATATATATATATATACATACATATATATATATATATGTATGTATATAATATTGTTGTATATTAAATATAGTAACAACGTTGGATGGATTCAAGCAGAACACATATTTTAATGAAACTTCATGACTGATTTATGACCCTTTTGAAAAGCTCGATACATTTTTTTTCTTCGATTTTTTTTTTTATTATTATTATTATTATTATTATTTCTTTTTTATGTTTCCGTTACGTTTATCTCATATATTTTTATATATTTAATATAAGAAAAAAGTTGCAGTTCAATAGATTTAACATATTTACCTATGTAATATATCTAAATATATTCTATATATTTAATATAAAAAAAATGAGAAAAGGGAAAAAAAATAAAAGATAATTTATTTAAAATATCTTATGAAAGTCTTTTAATCGTTCGAAGTTTAATATTATTTTAAATGTCTACAGCATGTGTACGTGTGTGTGTGGCGCGCGTACGTGTGCTTGTGTATGCGATTTTTATACATTATATTTAATATAAAAAGAAAAATTAGTTTGTGGATTTAATTTGATTGGATCATTTGAAATTGCTTCAAGATATTTCAAATGTAACAATTATTAGAAAGATGTAGATACCGGAAATAAATGTAAGGGATGCTTTTATTGATGAATAATTATATTATTTACTTGTAAACAAAATGATATATGTCTTATATTACAGTTCGTACGTTGGAACGTAGACGCGTTCAATATACTTTTTTTCTTTTCTTTCCTTTTTTTCTTCTTCTTCTTTTTTTTTTCTCTACTCGACGTTCTAATAACACGTCTAATTTCATTTCTTCTTTATCATATCATCTCAATTTTACAATATAATTCACGTTTCTCTTTATGTTACGTTTGATACGATTATATAATTTACACAATAACTATGGAAAAATAGATTTGTATTGGAAACACTCGAACCATTTTATTTTATATATATACATAACTTTCATACGTCACATTGGAATTTCAATGGACTCAATAATACCCAAAATATATCTGACGGTCGTTCCTAAGAAACTTTTTGTAAATGACGTAACACACGGAATCTATTTTTACGTGTAAAACAGTATGTGTATGTATATGCGAGAAATTTAGAGTGAGAGAGAGAGAGAGAGAGAGAGAGAAAACAGATAGAGAAAGAGAGAGAGAGAGGGGGGGAGAGAGAGAGGGGGGAGAGAGAGAGAGAGACATTACGCAAAATAAGTACGAACGATTTTTCGAGGAGGTCAATGAACTCGTACGTAGATAAGTAAATACTCGAGTAGAAGACGATGACGTAAACCGTCTCTATATCCACTCTCGTCAAACTACTCGAAACTTAATGTAAAGTGGATGAAAGTGGTGTGGCAAATGCACTTTAGAAAATAAGAATCCGAAAGGTAAGTTCGGCGGCAAATGGATGTCCGGTTCGATCCAATTTAAAATTGTCCAGATTTTCCTTTTTCTACTACTTTTTTTTTCTCTTTTCCTCCTTTATATATATATATATATATATATATATATATATATATATATATATCTTTTCCTTTTTTTCTCTCTTTTTTTCTCCCTTAGTTATTCGATGAAACTTACTTACTTAGTTTACTTTGAAATTAATATAATTAATGAGAAAATATAAATATTTTCTCTGTATCAGGATTCTCGTTAATTCCTGAATACTCAACTCGAAAGAGTTATAAAAGTAATCTTGATATAATTAAATATATATAGAATCTTTAAAGAGAGAGAAAGAAAGAGAGAGAGAGAGAGAGAGAAAGAGAGTTATAAATATACGTCTGCCTTATAAATGTATTTATATAAAATTATTGATATAAATACTTTAAAAAGTATATTTACTTTATGTAATCTTTTCGTATATTACTATAATATATAATATTTATATATATATATATATATATATATATATATATATATATATAATATAATATTTTTATAAATAAGTTAAATCTGTATGAATATAAATTTCATTTATTAGAAACAACTTTAACTAAAAGATATAAATATTTGAACCGTTTATTTTGAAAGTGGCCTAACTCCATTTGTCTTCAAATCGAGATATTTAAGGATTTGCGTTTCAATGAATTTAAAAATATACGTATAGGATACTAATGAGTTATACTACTTAAGTGTATCTAAGGGTGTTAAATTTATAGTTCCTATTAAAATAGTGGCAATTATTAAGTGAATAATATGCGTTTTCTTATCAAGAATGGAGTTAGGCCACTTTCAAAATTAACAATCAGATTCATTATAAAATTTGAAGGTGTTAAGTCCATTCAACATAATTTAAGATGCTTCAAATTAAAAAAAACAATACTCAATTTATTTTACATATCTTTAAAACACTTCGAAAACATAATTTATGCGATTCAAAACATTTTTCAACTACATAACGTACAAAATTACGAACATAAATTTATTACAAAATAATTTACTACACATCTAGATTTTGTGTGTGTGAAAGGGATTTGAAGAAATCATGATGTTCCGGTGGTATATATCGTAATAGGTCAATTATGTCCTTGAATTTTGCTATTGTAATTTGTCTGATATTTTTATACAGTGGTGTCAATACAATATTTTCGAACTTTCTTGGTCTACTCCAACATGGTAATAAATTCAGGACTTTTATAATTTTCATTTTCATTCATTGATGTCTTATAGAAAATTTTATATTATAAAGAAATATTTTTTATTTCTTTTTAATTCAAGGATTTTCATTTATTTGTATAATAATTTTTACAATGATTTACGTTCAAGTGTTTCATCGAAAAATAATTTCTTTTTTGTTTTTACAAATTGAAATTATATACAAACGGAAAACGACGTTTAAATAATAAGATCTTATTTGTACGAATAACTTTATGGAAATTAAAAAAAAAAAATAAATAAATAAATAAAAAAGAAAACAAAAAAGAAAAAAGAAAGCTTCTGTTTCAATAATCACTCTGAAACGAATAATAAATATTTCATCGAAATATCGTTGCTCAAACGAAGCCACGAATTTTTTGGATAAACCTTCTAATACGATACGTAAGGCTTTTCAATGAAAAATTTATTCTATTTCAAATCGAACAAATATTTTTTTTCTCTTTTCTTTTTACACTTGTCAGTAAACAAAAGAAATTAATATATTATTTAAAATATAATATTATTTATAATAAAATCATTCTTATCAATTCAATCGTTATGATATGATTGTTTTATTTTCTTGCGCAAGTGTGTATTGGAACATCTGTTCGTAAAGTATTCCTTAAGATAAGACGAACGACGATTTAAATTTTTATAAGGCTATTTAATGTCTTTATACCTGAAATATTGAAGAACTTCTTTCATACTACAAGAGACTGAGAAGGAGGGAGAAAGAATGAATAAATACACAGGGGGCGAGGCCAAATACCCCAGAGGGCGACGCTAACCTTGTAGGGACAAGCATAAACTGGTAGGGTTGGGGCTAATCTAGTAAGGGGCTGGGCTAAGCTAGGAGGGGGCAGACCTAAGCCAGTAGAGGGTGGGGCTAAACTGAGAAGGGACGAGGATAAACGAGGAGGGGCGGGGACTAACCAAGTAGGAAGTGCGTTTAAATACATCAGGGCGGGGCTATCCAAGAAGGGGGCGGGGCTACCCAAGAAGGGGCGGGATCAAAAACTCCCAGGGCCGAGGCTAATCTAGGTGGAGGCGGGGCCAAATACCCCAAAGGGAGGTGCTAACCTAGACGGGGGCCAGATACCCCGGGGGCGGGGCTAACCTAGATGGGGGCGGGGCCTGATATCCCGCGGGCGGGGCTAACCTAGTAGGAGGCGGGGCCAAATACCCCAAGGGGAGAAGCTAACCTAGGGGGGGCTTAACTGGTAGGGGGCTATTATATACTTTGTATCTGTATCTGTGTCTGCGTGTACGCATAGAGAGTCGATAGTGAGGAACATGTTTTCGTGGAAGAAACTCTTGGAATTTGTATCTGAAGTCCCAAAGGACCTGTGTCTCTCTCTCTGTTTCTCGTCGATTTTCTAAGATAGTCATATAGTCGTATAGTCAATAGTCAATATAGTCATTTATAGTCCGTATAGTCATTTGTAGTCAGTATAGTCATTTATGGTCGTTTGTGGTCAGTATAGTCTTTTATAGTCAGTAGTATAGTCAGTAGTTTTATACTCAATAGACACATAGTCAGTAGTCAATAACTTTCACTACATGTACAATTTTCTACTACCATGGGAATCACCGCGATTAGATAAACCGTGTTGTGATGATACCATTAACTCTTTGAATACTATGGGCGCACATATGCGTCCAGCGAAAGCTATCGATATAGACTATGGAAGCAAATACGCGCCTGGCAGAAAATTTATTTTAAACATATTATGTTTCTGTGTAATCATTAAGTGCAAATTACCATAATGATGTTTTCAATAAGAATTCATTGTTAACGATAACGGCAATAAATTCTTGTCGACGTTATTGTTATTATAAAAAAAAAAAGAAAGAAAAGAAAAGGGAAAATGAAGAATTTTTATCCAGCTAGAAAAGGTAACGTTACGTTTTAACGTATAAAATAAAAATCAGCTTTTTAATATTAAATATATTATAATACAATAATATATATAATAATCGATCGATCGATTGTTCGAATTTAATCCGTTAAATTCTTTAAACAACAATCATACATTTAAAACAATATTAATATCTAAGAACCATCGGTCTTGTTCGTCGTTTCCTTGTCCGAGTTACCCCCACCATACTCCATTAAATTCGATTATCCCTGGTATGAGAGAATGACCGAAGTGGGACGGCAAAGGGGGGGAACGGGAAATGGGGAACAGGGAACGGATAGATAGAGGATGGGTGGTGACTTGGACAGGAGAAAGGGTGGAAGGATTGGGGGATTGGGGGATTGGGGGTTTGGTGATGAACAACGTGAATGGTAGGGTTCGGCCTCCTTTCTGCCAAGATCGCTTGCAGACGAATTTGTAACGCGGCCAAGAGGAGAAAAATATGTGCGCGGATTGGGGCTGACAACGGTGCCCGTAAGAGACGGGAGTTAAGGGAGAACTGTACTGGGTGGTAGCATCAACGAGGAAGATAGAGATAAAGATAGGGAGAAAGATAGAGTAAGAGTGAGAGAGAGAGAGAGAGATAAGGTGAAAGATAGAGATAGAGTGAGAGAGAGAGAGAGAGACAGAGAGGGTGATGGGAGGGACTACTACAACTACTACTACTACTACTACTACTACCTGCTGGTACTACTACTACTACTACTACTACTACTGCTGCTGCTGCTGCTGCTGTTGGTACTAATACTACTACTACTACTACTACAACTAATACTAATACTGCTACTGCTGCTGCTGCTTTCTGAGAAGAGGAAACGGAGGCTCCACCGGATAGAGCGGAACCGAGGAATGGGCTTGCGAAGTTAGTGCTGACATTAAAACCACGGAATGAACTTAACGACTCGTGGCGTGTCGGTGGCTGTGGTTGCCTCTCCCTTTTCTTCGAACCACCCTTATATCTACCACCCTTTCTTTCTCTCATCCTTCCTTCTCTCTCTCTCTCTCTCTCTCTCTCTCTCTCTCTGTCTCTGTCCTTCTCTCTGTCTTAATGCCGCGACCAGTACCTCTTTTCTTTTATTTCTTTCTCTCTCTCTCTCCCTCTCTTTTTATCTTTCTTATTCATACTCTTCTTCTCTTTGTCAAACTTATTTTTTTTCTTTCTATCTATCATCCTCTCTGTCTCTTTCATACTCGACATACTTGTTCTCTTTCTCTTACTTACTTATTTTGTTTCTCTCTCTCTCTCTCTCTCTCTCTCTCTCTCTCTCTCTCTCTCTCTCTCTCTGCCTGTCTGTCTCTCTATCTTTCTTTCTTTCTTCTCCTAACTTAATCTTAATTCTCTATCTTTCTCTTTTTTATTCTACACTAGTACCATTCACCGTGTCAAATTCATATTGTTATATCTTTCTCGTTCGTATCGGTGTATTATTATTTATATCCAACTCATATACTTATATCTCTTTTCAACCCATTTTTTTTTCTAATATCTCTGTCAAAATAACTTTCTAATCTTTTCTCTTTCTTATTCATGTTACACTTCTGCTGTCAAATTCATATAATACTTATTACTTTCTCGCTCATACTTCTTCTTCTTCTTCTTCTTATTTTTCTTTTCTCTTCTTCTTCTTCTTCTTCTTATTTTTCTTTTCTCTTCTTCTTCTTCTTTATTACGTATTAACGTAATCTTTTCTCTTTCTTACTCTTTCTGTCAAATTCCTATATTCATCTTTCTCTAACTAGCTACTCTTTCTTTCGTTCTTCTTTACGTCGAATTAAATCTTTTTTTCTTACCTATTTTCTTTTTTCTTTTTTTTTTTTTTATTTTGTCCTCATTCCTTGCATTCAATTATTTTCACAAAAAGAAATGAAAAAGAAAAAAACGAAGAAAAAAAAATACTTCCTATCTTTCTCTTTATGTGTTTTCTTTTCTTTCTCGATTTCTTTTTTTTTTCTTTTGAGAATTTTTTATCTTTTATGTTTCTCATCCTTTGTCGTAGAACAGAAGGGTAAATGCGAGAGGGAGGGGAAGGCAAATGAAAAAGAAAATTTAGGATTTTCTCTCTAAGTAGCCGCCCCCTTAAGGGGCAGATCCTTTCTTACATTCGAATTGCCTTCGTACTATAATACTTCCTTGAAAATGAACTTTCCTGATCTCTGGCGTTACGAGTTTCGCCTTTGAAATAATGTCCCTTAATACGTTCTTATCCTCTATTAAACGACAATCCTAATTGTAATTATGGTAGGGTAATTGTGACGTGAGGGTGAACACCCCTCAATTGAATTTATATCCTTCCCCGATCAATAATATAATTCTTTCGCCTAATTTCATGACTTTTTTTTCTTCTTTTTCTTTTTCTTTTTTTTTTTTTTTTTAATTTTAAACATACCAAGAAATATGATGATACAAAATATAAATATTTCTATTCGATTTAATAATGAAATATAATATGATATAATATAATGTAATATAATATAATATGATATAATTTAATTTGGATTAAATTTTAAAGAGATTTTCTTCTAATCTTTGATAAAAGAAATTAAATTCAATGAAATATTGAATTGAATTATATTAAATTATGTTAAATCAATTTCTATTTTGACGAATAAAGATATTATATGTTCTTTCTTTTTTTTTTTTTGATTTTATCGTACTGAATATATATATATATATATATATATATATATATATATATATATATATATATATACGTTTAATAGTTTGTAATAATTTTATTTGAAATATTTCTTAAGATGAAATGTTCATGAATCTAGTAATTAGTTAAAAAACATTGCTAATTAGCAAAGCCATTCGGACGGTCGTGGTGTGGGTTTGAGAGGAGGAGGTTTAGTACCTTTCACGATTTCGTGTTATGAATAATTCATTCTAACTACACTTATTCTTTTCTTTCAGAAGTAAAAAATCGCGTGACTTTCTATCATTACGAGAAAATAAATCGCAATGTTTCAACCCTAAGGATAGTATCGACGAATTCGTATATCTTTTAAATCGCGTCTTAACGTCCATTTAACATTGTAATTTTGACGTTTTACAATGAACGAATCCTTACATTCGTTTCCTTAATAAAAAAAAAAAAAAAAAAAATGTGCTTGCTAATTCATTTTCAGATTTCGTGCAAATCATTCTTTTTAAATTATTGTCGCTGTTGTTGTTGTTGTTATTTTTTCTTTTCTTATCCTGTTAACTCGTAACACAATTGACATATAAATTATATTCACGAGAAAGATTTGTATGCGTTGCCCGTATGTGTTCGTGTCCATTCAACCATTTAAATGACTGTACTGTTAGGATTGTATCATTGTTGACATGAAATTGAAATAAAAAAATAACTATAATTTTTTTGGTATAGAAATAATGCACAAATGATTACGTTATGATATCGATCCCCTTTGATTCGATTTCTTTAGTTTCGTAATTATACGATTTTATTTTCGACGGATTAATAAGATTCTTAAAAAAGAAGTACAAAAAAAGAAGAAAATACTAATACACTCGCGCAGGTATATTAAAAATATTTAACAGTTGGTCAGAGATATAACCGTGAAAACCCTTTTTCTTTTTTCTTTCTTCCTTTTTTTTTTTTTATACAATTTTTCATACGAAGCAATAAATAACGGCTAATGGACGTGGATCTAGAGCGGGGGAGAATTTCGAAAAGGAAAGAGAAACAAAAAAAAAAAAAGAAAAGAAAGGAAGAGAATCGATTAAAAAAAAAAAAAAAAAAAAAAAATGAAGAAAGAAAAAAACAAAAAAAAAGGATCTACAAATAAAAAATTGTGCGGTTATAAAAATAATCAAATTAAACAGAATATCGATTAAATTTGATTTACGTACAATCGATCCAATATCTACTTTTTCACTTCGATCGTTCTATTCCTTTGATAATATTTTGTATTGAAAATTATCAATTAAAAAAAAAAAATCATCGAATTATTCTCGAGTTGTTTTAATAGTAAGAATTATAATTTTCATGGCGGATTTCATGACGTATTCATAAAGACTTCCTGGTAAGCTTCGAAATATCATCGAGCATTGAACTATTTCGATCTCGGACTAACAGAATCAATTTCGTGCTGGTTAGAGATAATTTTGGCTACTTACGACCAATCGGCTCGCACTTGACTTTCAAGCGGATAAATTTAGGTAGGATGAACGAGCACAAGAACTCGTATAAACCATTCGTAAAGTATACTAAATATATATACACATATATACACACACACACACGTACAAACATATACATGTTTACATATAAACATGTATGTATGTGTGTGTGTTTGTATGTATATATACATATACATATATATATATATATATATATATATATATATATATGTAGATAGATAGATAGATACGTATCTATTGCTGAATTTACTGTTCGTTTAAACTCACTCAGCGCGTATATCATGGTACGCTGATAAACATTGAACCAAACAATTTTTATATTTGGATAACGGTAAAGCTGATTAAATAAAAGAGAAAATTAATTAAAAGGAAATACATACGAGATAGGGACATTGATGATTGAAGGTAAAAATAAAAATGAAAAAAAAAAAAAGAAAAAAAAGAAGAAGTAAAAAAATAGAAAAAAAGGTGAAAGAAAAAAAGGAGAGGATCGAACAAAGCGTTGATCTCGAACGATCAAGAAAAAGAAAAGAGATTATCAGGAAATTATTGTAATATGAACAAAATTGAATAAGTTGATAAAAAAAAAGGTATTCAAAATAAAAGTAAGCATAACGAAGTGGGTGCTTTAACTATAATCAAAAAGAAAAAACGACAACAACAACAATAAAAAAAAAAAAAAGAAAGGAAAAGGAAAAAAGAAAAAACGAAAAGAAAAGGTACAAAAAATTCACGTAGAATAAATAAAAAAATAAAGTTAATAACAATAACAATAAATAAATTCAAACGAACTTATTAATCTAAAAATAAGCATCCATAAGTTTCAGATATATTAGGGGATTGATGAAAAGGTGCATATAAAAAAATAAAAGAAATAATAAATAAATATCTCAAATAAGATAAAAGAGGAACGAAAGCGTTGATTTTCAAATTTGTGAGAAGAGTAAAAAGAAAAAAAAAAAAAAAGAAAAAAAAGGAAAGAAAAAAAAATAAATAAATATCGTAAATAAGATAAATGAGGAACGAAAGCGTTGGTTTTCAAATTTGTGGGAAGAGTAAAAAGAAAAAAAAAAAAAGAAAAGAAAAAAAAGAAAGAAAAAAAAATAAATAAATATCGTAAATAAGATAAATGAGGAACGAAAGCGTTGGTTTTCAAATATGTGAGAAAAGTAAAAGAGAAAAAAAAAGAAAAAGAAAAAGAAAAGAGAGAAGAAAAAATTGAAAGGAAATTGAAACTATATCGACCTTTTATAATAGACTCGTCTTAAGAATTTTCTTCGTTGTTTTCCTTTTCTTTTCTTTTTTTCTTTTTTTTTTTTTCTTTCGTTTTTTTACTTTTCTTCTTTTTCTTCCTCCGTCCGAGATGCACGTCGACGTCATCTCTCGATGCAGCTGCGACTGTTCCGGTGAACGTCGAACAGAAGGCTCGATACAATGCCGAGAGATATTAATATTGGCAGTTGATACATCGCCGTGGTTTTGGGCGTCGTTTACGTGCCACAGACATACCGGGTGACCCCTTAATATTCCGGACGCGTCATCGCCGTTTCTAACGCGAACGGATGCGAATTCGTGCAACGTTCCGTGAATTTCAAATTATACGATTGGAAAGTAAGGTAACAACAAGCAAAAAAAAACAGGTGTTACCGGTTACACTATCAATATTTTCTTACATCACTTAATTATCAATAGAAATTGTCATTTTTCATTTATACAAATGAAAACGAACGATTCCTCTTTTTCTTTCTCTCTCTCTTTCTCTTTCTCTCTTCTGCTTATATATATATATATATATATATATATATATATATATATATATATATTATTATTATTATTATTAATTATTAAAGAAGTATAATTAATAATTATAATGATAAGTATTATTAAATAATTATTATAAATATAATTATATTAATGATATATACTATGTATATATACATATATATTATTACTATATTAATATATTAATATAGTATTATAATACTGTTATAATGTAATACTACTATTATATGTGATATATATAATAAAATATAATATATATATATAAACAAATAAAGATTTATATATATATATATATATTATTATTATTAAATTATTATATATAATATATAATATATTTTTATAATATATTTATTATAGTAATTATAAACATAATAATTATAATGATAAGTATTATTAAATAATTATTACAAATATAATTATATTAATGATATATACTATATATATATATATATATATATATATATATATATATATATATATATATATTTTTACTATATTAGTATATTAATATAGTATTATAATATTGTTATAATATAATACTATTATTATATGTAATATATATAATAAAATATAATATATATATAAACAAATAAAGATTTATATATATATTATTATTATTATTAAATTATTATATATAATATATAATATATTTTTATAATATATTATCAATAAAATAAAAATCGTAATATTTAATCGTTTAAAAATAAATTTTAAAATCAACGTTACATTCAAGCTCATTATATACTAAATATATATTATATATATATATAAAACTATTTTTGATTATGTTATTTGAAGAATAACAAAAATGCGAGTTCGAAGTTATAAATATCGATAAATTGTAAAAGTCGATAAGTAAAAATATACCTTAGCTACAAAAAGTCTTTATTCTCACGATCAAAAGATCTGGAGAGTTTCATATTAGCTTTTAACGAAGTATTTATTGAAGTTACAAGAGAGATAGAATAATTTCGTTCCTCGGTTATTATAGTTTGATAAACTGCTAACCAATGTTCTAGTACTACGAATATATGCTGCTTCCTCGTTTAATACGAGATTAACTTACGAGGATTGACCTCATTTTCCCTGTTATTAATTGACGATTCATCAAAATTTAATCATATATACCGGTATCGTTCATTAATTAATACGATACGCATCACATTTCTAGAATAAAGATCGATCATGATTTATAATATTTATTAATTGTTTATATCAATTTTTTCTTTTTTTTTTTTTTTTTTTTTATAGAAATTTTCTTTATCTTTGCCTTTATCTTTATCTTTATCTTTATCTTTATCTTTTTCGTTTTCTCCTTTTACTCTACGTTTCATCTCTCATTATAATACATTTATTCACGACAATATTTTATATCATCGTTTATATCAATAAAATTATACATTAATATTATCATTACTATTATCTGGTATTATCATTGTTCGCATAATTATCATTGAGATTAATATTGTCAATTGTCATTGTTTTTATATAAAAGAACGATTGAACATAAGTGAAATATAATGAATCAAGCGACAGAAAGGTATATTTAATTATTTAAGAAAAAAAAATAAAAAAATAAAAAAATGGAAATACATTCAAATAATAAAACTTATTAGAAGAAGTCGATCTGTCATGTTTGTCAAAGTTCATAATACTAATAAATATTTACTAATAAAATGTTTATACTCTTATTATTGTCGTACGATAAGATCAAACAGAAAATATTTTTTCTTCATTTTTTTCCTTCATTTTTACCGAAAGAAAGTGAGAGAGAGAGAGAGAGAGAGGATCAATGCTAAGCAATATTCTATAAGAGGGTAGAAGGATAGGAAACCATAGAGACTTTAATAATATAGTCCTTGCACAAAAAGAGAGAGAGAGAGAGAGAGAGAGAGAGAGAGAGAGAGATATCCGTTGATTTATATATTATGATACAGCTCGATGCGTGTTCTCGATATAAATCAGGATCTAGTTACCTTGGCAAGAAGAGAAGAGGGTTAGGGATAACTGAAGTGTAGAAGAAATAGAGAGAGAGAGAGAGAGAGAGAGAGAGAGAGGGAGAATATTGGTGCATCTTTAGGAGCAACAGTATCCCTTTTAGAACACAAAGATGATGGTTGGTGTAAAGTTTCACGGAAGGAGACAAGGCAACAAACTTATATCTTTCTCGTTTCTTTTAATTTTACTTTTAGCTTTTCCTTGTTCTTTGTTATTTTTTTTATTTTTTTTTTTTTTATTTATTTATTCTCTTTTTTTTTTATCATTATTTTCCTTCGCACACTTATTCCCTTAACAAGGAGCAATATATATCTATATATCATTTGTTATAAAGAAATGAATTAATTTAGTATGATATGTTAAATGTGGTGTTGTTTATAAAAAAAAAAAAAAAAAAAAAAAAAAAAAAAAACAAAAGAATAACCACAATAGAATTCCAAATGGTATTGTATAGAATATGGCAAATTGTTGTTGAATGTTACCAAGCTATGTCAGGTGTGTGTCAAGTTCTCGAATGTGGAGGAACATTGGACAATATCTTGCGGTACACGTACGGCTATAAAGCCTCTAGCTATGCTAGTATCAAAACGCGAGTATGGTATAGCTCACCATTCTCTTTGGATCGTTGAAACCGACGATGTCTAATAAAAAACCATGGAAGAAAAAGAGTGCTAACGTTACCGGAGAAACAACGAATTGATGCTGGTATATATCTATCTATCTATCTATCTATCTATCTAACTATCCTATGTATGTACGTATGTATTTATGTTCTGCATCTATTTGTACCTATATATGTATGTATATATATATATATATATATATATATATATATATATATATATGTAATGCGTATATCATATGTATGTATGAATGTATGTATGTGTATAATGCATGTATTGGTATGCACATACACATATGTGTGTACAGTCGAATGCAATGCTTCTCTTTATTTTACCGTTTATAATCGATATGAACAATTTTATTTATTTTTTATTAATACTAATTATTACGATGACAGTCTATTATTATTATTATTATTATTATTATTGTTGTTGTTGTTATTGTTGTTGTTGTTATTATTATTATTACAATTATTATTGCATTGATAATAAATCGAATATTTTCCCTACATACGATTTATTCGAGTTTTGTCGGAAAATTCAACTAGGTCAGACACACATATTCGTACTGATGATTGTTATGTTATATTATGTGCATCATATTATATTACGTGCACTCTTAGTTATATATAAATTCTCTTTTGGATCGTCGTTGAAATCGACGGTTTCTAAAAAAAAAAAAAACAAAAAATGAAAGAAAAAAAAAAAGAAAAAAAAAGGAATAAAAAAAAAAACGAACAATGAATAAACGGAGTATTTAAATTTATCAGAAGACATAACGAATTATCACTGATACGTATTTATGTATTTATTTATTTACATGTGTACGTATATACGATTGTTACATTATTTCATTTCAATTTTATTCATATATACATATATATGGAATTTTTATTATTACGTCAATAACAAAACGAATAACTATTACTATTGGATTAATTAAAATTTTATCTAATAATTCGATCTGTCATATCGAATACAAATTATTGATACGTCAGTCATATCGTGACAAATAATAGATACGATAACATCGTGTTAATAATAAAATAAATACCTATTTATTTATTAATTCATCTGTTATTGAATAATTCGATTAGATCAATCCCACGTCGAAATACGATGATTTAATATGATTAAAGAAATATGTATATCGATAAATGATCCATTTGGTTTATCTATGTTAACAAAACGATTTGTAAAAATCGTTCTTAGCGACTGTACTTGCGAGACAAAAGTAACAAAAAAAAAAAAAAAAAAAGAAATAGAAAAAATAAAAAAAAAGAAAAAAAAAGAAAAAAAAAGGAAGAAGAAACAAGAGAAAAAAGAATTTGTCTCGCTCTTTCTCGTAAAACAAGATCGAAATACAACGGTCTCTAGCGAGTTACGTGTTTCTTTGCCAAAGCTGTCGAGTTTAGACTTCTTTTTCTTTGTTACACGAATGTACGTAACGCTCATATAGATCGAGATCGAGAGAAATTCAGAGAGAGAGAGAGAGAGAGAGAGAGAGAGAGAGAGAGAGAGAGAGGGAGAGAGAGAGGGAGAGAGAGAGAGAGAGAGAGAGAGAGAGAGAGAGAGAGAGGCATATACGATCTCTCGATCTCTTACATGCACGTTTTCCTGCACGAATAAAAGGTCCTCTATCTGGTTGTCATGTTTTCTCATGAGAATTTTAAGCATGATACTCATCCCTATTCGTAGCTTCGATCTTCATCGTAGGAAACTCTGTAGAAACGATGTTTTATATATTGGAAAAGAAATATATAAATGTGTCTGTCATCATATACTTATCCGATATATATATATATATATATATATATATATATATATATATATATATATATATTTTTATAAATTTTATTATTTTATTATTTCATATATATGTATGTATGTATGTATGTATGTATGTATGTATGTGTGTATGTGTGTATGTGTGTATATGTGTGTAATGCCATAGTTGAAAATGTTCTATTGTAACTGTTCGAACAATGAACCAAAACCGAATAATATCGTTCTATGGGGATACTATTAATGAGAGAAACGTTTTATTGAATAGATATATCATTTACAATACATATATATCATAATTCATATATACGTATATACATAATCGATTATATCCTTTTTTTTTTTTATGTGAGAGATATAAAATTTTATTTTAAAATTAATTTTATTAAAAAAATCATTTTATTAAAAAAAAAGAATAGTTACATTCATACAAATGTATCTCTCTCTCTCTGTGTGTTTGTGTACATATATATGTGTGTGTGTTTGTTTGTGTAATATGATGTCTGCATGTGTTTGATCTTTAGCGTCTGGTTTGCATATTAATAATGTAGAAACGTAGGTTGGGCAGATTGTATGAATGATTATATACGTGTAACATAGAAAGCAGATATGTATGTACGTATGTACCTATTTGGAATACAACTGAGTATGAACCTACTTAACACGAGTTTGCTTTCTATTGTAAATGTTAGATTTATTCAAAGCCCATGACATTGTAAAAGATATCGTTCTATCGTATATATACAACATATACATATATATATATATATATACATATGTACGTATGTATCTATGTATATATGTTCCTAGGGATGAATCATGCGAAACGTTATTCGTCCACGAAGATGTATATATGTACACGTGGGTGTGCATGTGTGTGTGTATGTATATATATATATATATATATATATATGTGTGTGTGTGTGTGTGTGTGTGTGTGTGTGTGTGTGTGTGTGTGTAACTTTATGTGTCCATGAGCTATGAATTCTAGCTTCCTGGCCATTTATCACAGTCCACTACTCTACTTTCTTGCTTACATCAAAGTGAAGTGAAGAGAGACAAAGAGAAGAGAGAGAGTGAGAGAGAGAGAGAGAGTGAGAGAGAGAGAGAGAGAGAGAGAGAGATAAATAGATATAGTGAGAGTAGGGATATATGTAGAGAGAGTGAGAGAGAGAGGGACCAGTAGATCGAAATAATTGACCGTCGAAAGCTAAACTGAAAGGTGACTACAGTTCGATAAGTAATTACGAACCATCGAGCCGTGTATTGATGAAGTGTAGATTATGGTTAGGATCAAGAGAACCGGAATTACTCGAAATGAACACTTCATACGTTTATCGATCTTATAATTTTATTCTTAATTTTATTATATTTATTAATTTAATATTTTACGAGTAATAAAAGTAAAATAGAGAAAAAGAGAAAGAGAGAGAGAGAGAGAGAGGGGGAGAGAGAGAGAGTTGTTTATTTATTAATAATTATTTATACAAATTTTGATACATTTTCTTTTTCTCTTCTATTATTGTACTTAACATCGTCTATCTTTGCTAATAAAATTTTAATGATATGATAATAATATAATAAGTATGTAATAACGTTTAATAACGTTAAGTAAGTAACGTAAGTTTAATAACGTTATTGTAAGTATTCTTTTTTTTTTTTTTTAACGTACGATAAAATAATACGTATTCGATTGATTCGACATATTATGTAAGATTTTAATTTATTCGCATCTTTTCTATATATATATGTATGTGTGTGTGTGTACGTGTGTGCGCATAAGAAAGGGATAGAAAATTTATGTATAAAAATAATAAGAAATATTATATTAATCGGTGAAAATTTGATAAATATTAATATATAAAATCAATAAAAAATTTCCTTTATATCTGTATACATAACGTATAATATATAAACTTCGATAAAAGAATAAAAAAAAAAAATAAAAAAACATATATACTCTATATAAATATTTGATTGTAAACACAATTATTATTAAATTATAAATTATAAAATTATTATTAAATTATCTTTAAATTATAAAATCTCATTAATATAACATAATCTACATAAACATACAAACATATATATATATATATACATATATAAACGTATAATATATACATATAGGTATATATATTAATTTTTAGATATATATATATATATATATATATATATCTAATATATATTTATCTTCCATATACATACATAGATATTATATCATAAACATAATCATTATTTTTAAATTATGGAATTCTATTAATTATAATATAACATATAGCGTATACAAGTATAAGAATCACTTTTTCAATGATTTCGAATAGAAATGATTATATAAGTTAAAACTACAATCATATTCGTGCATATATATTTTCGAAAACTGATTTTCGGAGTCCTCCAAATTCCCCGCTCTCCTTTCTCCCACAATTATACACGCATACACACACACACACACATATATGTATATATATATATATATACACATACATGTACTTACGTATGCACATACACCATCGTCAGAAAGAATTTTCCTTGCGTCAGCCTATTTGCCGGAGCGGTGCACGCCGTTAATTACGAACCTCCTCGTCTCGACCAAGTTATTCATCAAGCGCGTGTACCACGGCGAATCTCGTTACGCAGAGATTAACCGAGAGGAAGGATTGTGTGTGTGTGTGTGTGTGTGTGTTTGTGAGTGAGTGAGTGAGTGAGTGAGTGAGTGAGAGAGAGAGAGAGAGAGAGAGAGAGAGAGAGAGAGAGAGAGAGATAGTAAAAGGAAAACGAAGGATGAGATACGTGGAATGCACACTATAGAGAATATTAGTTTTCAATTAAATATTTTCGGCCAAACAATCGTTTTATCTCTTTTAAAATGGCATCTACGATACATCCCTTATCCTCTCCTACCACCCTTTTGCATCCCTTAACGCTCACCCTTTCTTCCGTTCGTCATTATTAAATCGATTCGAGAAAAGTGATTCGCGCGTGTGATCTTGAAATATCGTTGATGTTATCTTAAAAAAAAGAAAAGAAAAAAAGAAAAAAAGAAAAAAGAAAGAAAACAAAAAGATAAAGATTGCAATTGAATGCACATATTATGTATATGTGTATGTATGTATATGTGTGTGTGTGTGTGTGTGTGTGTGTGTGTGTATTAGATTTTTATAAGTTTTTCGTTTTTCTTTTTTTCTCATTTTTAATATATCATATTATGACGATTTGAATTTAATCAAATGAATTTTTCTTTTAATTGTATAATTTCGAAAGAAATTTTCAATCTATAACGAGATACATAAGTCTTTTTCTTTTTTTCTTTTTTTTTTTTTTTGTTATAATAAATTTGAGAAACATTCAATATTCATTGTATAATTTATGTAATTTATTTATTGACTTCAATCGATATACCTTCGTTCAATTCGATACGAAATTTTGGATCTAACGATATGTTGGAATTTTTCTTTTTTTTTAATAAGAAATTTGTAAAAGATTAATATTTATATATTATATAATTCATTAAATTTAATGATCGTATTAAATCGATGAATTTAATCAACGTATTTTTATCGAACTCAAAGCGAAATATTCGATATCTAAGGATACGTTGAATTTTTGTAACGAATTTGAAAAAAAAAGAAAACAAAAAAAGAAAAAAAAAAAGACAAATTTATTGCATTATCGAATTTAACGAAATTAATCGTATTTTATTCGAAACGTATATTCTATGATTTTATTAATGCGTTCTTTTTTTCCTCTTTATAGTTTTTTTTTCTTTTTCTTTTTTTTTTTCCTTTAATTATTCAAATTGACTAAATAATATTAATATACACTTTCAAATCAAAATACAAATCCGATTACTTGAGAAACCGATCGATAATTAATCAGTATCGCCACGATTAATTTAATTAACGATTACTAATCAATAATTATTAATTTACAGAGTTCATATTATAAGAAACGATATAATTACGATAAATCGATTCAAATTTTTCATAAAAACAAATGGACATGAATATAATACAATATATACGTACATCTAAATAAATTAAAAAGATGCATAGGTTTTTATCGATAAATCGACACCTAAATCTAAACAGATATAAAAGAGAACGATAACATCGAATCATCGTTTTACGAATTTTTAAGATCAATCCCCTATTAACCCCAGATACGTCGTATACGTAAACGATACAAATAATACATTTATATACCTAAAACATTAAATCATTCGTAAAATAGAATATCCTTCAAATAGATACGTAAAATGTATACGATATACACACATATGGTACATACATACATACATACACATAAGAATTATATAACGTATATAAATATATATACATATATATGTATACATTACCTTCGAAAAAGGATTTTATAATACGATATATCCGTTGAAATGCATCTTCGTAGTATCACAATTCCGATAGTTCACAACTTGAACTTGGCAAATTTCTTTTTTTACCCACCAATTTTTATGTCCTTTGCCTCTACGACGATCCTTCCGTTTTTTCCTCCTTCCATCCCTTACTTCCCATCCCCTAGTCCCAATATCCGTATCCCACTGTATATTCGACTGCAATGGTTACTATTCCTCCTCACGCCACCCACCCTCATTTTTAACCATCTCTTACTACCTTTCTAACCGGACGCCTGCCAGGAAGACCTTTAGTTGCAACAAACGATACGGCACGATATATGTATTTACTAACGTAAGGTATATAAGTAAGGTATACAATATAGGGATACATGTATGGCATTTATGCATTTATATATGTATGTATGTATGTATGTATGTATGTATGTATGATATATAGATCACGGACATTGAGAGCTTATTGATGCGTACCTCTTTACGACGAAAGGAGATATGAGAGAAACTTATCTTAACGATTCCACGTCCATTTATTCCATCGAACGAGTCTGAACTAACCCCCTTTCCCGCCACCCACTCACTCACCCACCCACCTACCCCTATCTCACAACTTACTATTGCTGCTTTATAATACCTTATTTTTGTATAAAAAAAAAATATTTAATCCTCACATTCTATCAAAAAAAAAAAAAGAAAATAAAATTGTAAAAAATTTCTTATTTTAAATCAATTCTTAAATCTAAAATATCGTCCAATTAAACCAATTTATAAAAGTATTAATTTTTCAAATAATTTTCAAATTATTAATTCCTCATTTATATTATTTATTAATAATTAATATAATATATATATATATATATATATATATATATATATATATATATATATATATATATATATATATATATATATGAATGTGTGTATTTGTGTGTGTTTATACGCAATTGCCAATTTAAAGTTTCCCAAACAATTATAATATTTCCAAAATTACATTGCTTTTGTAAAAATATTTCAAAACAAAACTTACAATGTTTCGAATGGACTTATGATATGGGAGGGGACGAGGGGGAGGGGGAAATCTTACGATAGGCAAATTAGAAATTTTCTTCTAGGTGGACGTGCTTTCAATATTTCAAGATGACCTTTATTAGTTTCTTCCTTTTTTGATTCTTATGCGAATTTGCACGCCATCATTCGGACATTTTCAATTATTTCTCGAACGAACATGCCTTTTGAGAGAAACGTTTTATATTGAATTATTTTAATATTAAAAATGCACAATAATTAATTTTATATATAATAAAACAACCCCACCACTCCTCCTTCTCCAACAATCTTCGATTACGAAAGAGGGTTATTTGAAACCCTCCCCCCTTGTTTTTTGTAAACGAGCCATAATTTGAGAAATAATGACATACGAATATTCAAATGGAACACCTTGCATATATGTACATACATACATACATATACATAAATACATACATATATATATATATATGTATATATATATATATATATATATATATATATCCTTCTCTCTTTTTCCTTCTTTTTTCTTCTTTCATTTGAAATTTATAAAGTGATAGATATTTTCTAATGGCAAAACTCAGAGAAAAATTTTATGAACTATTTTATTCGATTCTATCGATCTATTCAATTTTTTGTTTGTCATCATTAGTCTTTTTGACAGAAATAAAGATCCCCTTTGTCGTCGTTTAAAACAAAAGTGAACTCTTAACGAAATTGAGTCGCTTCTTCGTCTAATAAATATATTACATTATCGACAAAGATTCTTCTTATCGCGATAGATATAACTTATCATAGAGATCGTCTATCTTAAATTTTTCCGATATATCCAATTTTAGTTATACGGTTATAATACTGATAGTTTATCAATTTTGAAATATATATAATATATATATATATATATATATATATATATTTTTATCAGTCAATATAAAATTCTTTTGAAGTAAATAATGACTAATGAGAATTAAAATATTTTAGAAATGGAATTTTATTTTAAATCGAATAATATTTTATTCGTGGAAAAATAAAATTGAATCTTTCGTCGTGTACTTGGAAGAAAACTTAATACGTCGATGGACGAATTATAATTTTTTTAATGCATACATTTTATGATTAGAAAATGTCATTTTAACGGATCGTATGTTATAAATTTGGAAAAAATTTGATTAGACAAATGATAAAAAAGATTTGATATATTAATGATCATACGAAATATGAGATTGTTTCTAACATATTTTGCCATTAGAAAATAGAATAGATCGTTTATTATGAATTTAGAAAAGTTTGATTTTACGAAGGGAAAAAAAACCATTTGAAATATTAATGATCATAGGAACTTAATTAAAATATATATTTTATTTTCTAACATATTTTATTATTCGTAATAATTTGATTTTACAACCGATAGAAAGGATTTGAAATATTAATGATTATTCGAATACGTCAAAAAAAAAAAAAAAAAAAAAAGAAAAAAAAACGCGTAACATTTTCCAATATATTTTACCATTTAAAAATAAAACGGTTTCAAAAGTTTAAATTAATTATTACAAATATATATATATATATATATATATATATATATATAGTTTATAATATGTTTTTATTTATAATGTTCTAATATATAAATCCGCATACATATATATATACATACATACATACATACATACATACATACATACATACATACATACATACATACATACATGTATATATATATATATATTCGATTTTATAATATAATAGAAAATAATTTTTCAATATTGATAATTCGAATATGTTAGAGACACATAAAACGCATTCACGCGTTTTTTTAATGATCATTTCTTAATGATCATTTCTATATATATAGGAATATATATATATATATATATATAGGAAATATTTCGTAAATTAAAAAATCGAATAGATCGTATGGAAAGTTTAAATGAAATATTATACAAGAACAATTCGATTATAAAATTGAGTAAAAAGTTTTGAAATAGAGAGATGATGGTACGAATACGTTTAAAGAGAGACATGTCGGCTTCTTGTTAGTAAAATCACGTGAAAGGGGTAATCTCGTACCTACGTCGTTCAATCTCCCAATCTGTCCCTTTAACTTGATCGGAGTAGTCGTAAATCTTTCACAGTTGCGATTTCGTTAAATCGCCTTATCAAACTCGCACGCCGTTAACCCTTTTACGAGAGAATTACGATCTAATTCTCGTTCTTAACGACTTCTATGCAATTTCATATATGCGAGATTTCGAGAAAAAGAGGAGAGAAAAAGAAGACGAGAAGAAAAAAAACAAAACAAAAAGGATAAAGAGAAATGAGAAAGACGAAAGAAAGGAAAAATAACAAGGAATACGTAAACGTGAATTAATTATTTATCAATTAATTATTTATTAATTATTAATTAATGCAATATATTTTTTTTTTCCTTTTTTTTTTTTTTTAATATTAATTTTTTTTCCTTTTTTAATGAAAAAAAAAAGAAAAAAGAAAAAAAAAACAAACCATATACATATATTCGAGTATACTCGCACTTAACAAATATCAATGATAAATAAACTATCTCACCTTTTTTGACAACAAGTATGACATTTATACAACAAATTTTACGTTTTGATTCTAAACGAAAAATTATTTACGTGGTTACGAGATTTTTAACTAACGCAAATATCGTAAAGATATTAACATCAATACGAGATATCTGAAAATAATTCTTACCTTTCTCTTCTCCCACTCCAATATCCTACTATGCCGCTTATATTCAATTTCATTGCAGGTTGTTAATCTAAACGCCATACGAAAGTTAAATTATATCGAAGAGAACCTTTCAAACGGTCGATCAAATCGAAAAGTTTAATATTCTCGATATTAATATATAAGTTTTTATCGTAATTAATGATCAATAATTGAGCTTCCGATCGAGAAGAGCAATGTATATACATGGATACGTATATTATTATTTTCTTTATTTTCTCTTTTTTTCTTTTTCTTTTCTTTTTCTTTTTCTTTTTCTCCAGTATATCTCCAACTCTCGAATTAATTCATGGACAGTTTTTAATTACAGTTCAATTGGATTAATATGATTTCATGATATTTCATTTCGTCTTATTCTTTTATCATTTCTCAATGTGTTTTTTTTCTTTTTTTTTCTTTTTTTTTCTTCTTTAGATTTCCTTTCATACCTCTTTTCGAAATAATTCGACTGCTTGCGCGGTAAGGACGTTTCACGGATAGACTTTCTTGGACGAAAGGAGGAGGGGAGGAGGGGGCAACGGAGGAGGGAGGGGCTTTGAGTAAGGTACGATATCATTTTGCAATTGAAAGTTCACGCACGGAATGCTGTCCCATCAGGAGGCTAACAGCCGCGAAATGAAATTTTGTACCGTGGTTTGTACCGGTCACCGTCTCTGCGAGAATTTTTCCGACGTAACGTGCTTGACCGCGAAGACCTCGACGACCAAGAAATAGAATGAGAATAAAAAGAAAGAGAAAGATAGAGAAACAGAAATAGAGAAACAGAGAGAGAGAGAGAGAGAGAGAGAGAGAGAGAGACAAAGGAAGAAAAAGAGAGAAAGACGAAGAGAAAGTGAGTGAGCATAGTAAGAGTGAGAGAGAGAGAGAGAGAGAGAGATTATTGTAACATAGATGAACAGTATCATTATACTGGAACGATAAGAAAACGAAATAGTGAAAATAAATGTATGTATGAAGAAAATTTGTACGTATGAAGAAGATTATTTTTATTGTATTAAGTTGGAAACTATGAAACGGGCGTTTTTGTTTAGTTATTTATTTTTCATTCAACGCCCGTTTCATAGTTTCCAACCTAATTATTATAATGATTTAATTTTTCTTTTTTTATAATCGATCTAGACGAAAATAGATATTAACAAATATAAGGAATATAGATTTTGATTATATTATTGAAATAATATAATCAAATCTCTATTCCATCTCTCCTAAAAATAATTAGTCCTCCTCAACATAAATAATTAATTCCACCTCTCTATTCTACCTCTCTCTTACTCTCTCTCTCTCTCTCTCTCTCTTTGTCTCTCTTTGTTTCTCCTTAACTAGCTTTATATAATTCTATCTTTCTCTTAGACCATCCTTTTCTCTGTAAAGTAAACAAAATAAAAAAATAAAAAAAAAGAAGAAGGAAGCGGAGTAAAAGTTCCTAAGTGGACCAAAAGTTACCAGATAATTTAAAAAAGTCAACCAACTATGAACTTTTGATCCAATCTCTATGCGTATATATATATATATATATATATACATATATATATATATATATATATATATATGTATGTATGTGTGTGTGTGTGTGTGTACATGAATAAAATGCATATTTGTTCTAAAAGAAGCAAATAAAATCTGTATTTGATTGTACAGTATTGAACTTATGTTTTACGTTAAATTTAAATCAAAGTAAACGAATATTTTCATGCGTTCGTCTATAAGAAAATTTTGATAAATATCTTTTAACAATATTCGATAACGATACATTATAAATTTAAGCCACCTTTTATTATCCGATAACTATGACAATTAAATTTGATATTAAATAGGTCGATCAATTTTGTAAAATATGGTAAAATGTATAAGTATTATCTGAAGCTTATTTTTTATATATACATATATATATATATATATATATATATATATATATATATATATATATGTATGTATGTATGTATTAATTTCTATTATAATATTTAATATTTATCAAATTACTTATTATTAAAATACACGATTTACATTTCCATTAAAACCTACACATACATACACACACACATACACACACACACACACACACACACAGAAACAAAGCCGTACTTCAATATTCACAATTAAGGATTTTTTGAATCCACAACATTTTCAACATTAAAATTACCAGGAAAAAAAAGAACAGAATAAATTAGAAATTACAAAACATCTCGATTACTATTAAAGCTATTTTGTAAGATTATGGATAAAAAAAAAAGTTATATAAATAAAGTGGAAAAATATATACAAACATATTTATGTAGATAAATATATATGTATGTATACATAGAGACATAAGTTTTCACACATATACAACCATATATATGTATACATGGGTGTTCGCGATCGTAAAAGACGAGTAAAACGCGCATCATCGCTTCTCGTAATATCGGGAATCTCCATACGGATTCGAGGAATAAGAGAAGAATGCAGTACGAAGGAAGAAAGAGTAGGAGAATGAGAACGTGGAGGAGGACAAGTATGATGAGGAAGAGGTAGGAGGAGGAAGAGGAGAAAGAGTTGGAGGAGAGAACTTTCGATGTTCCAGCTCGATCCCGCGAGGGCTTACCAAACAAATCCTCCGTGGCATCGTTCCACGGATGGATAACGTCGATCACTGGGATTTCTCTTACGATGGCTCAGAGACGCGCTTTGAACGAAAAAATAAAGAGTTAGAAGGAGAGAAAAAGAGAGAAAGAGTGGATAGGCGAAAAGAAAAGAGAGAGAGAGAGAGAGAGAGAGAAAGAAAAAAATCGGTCAGACAACATGGTACCTAGCGTCTATCTGAAAAATGAGAGAAACTAAGGATACCAAGAATAAGTATATATATGTGTGTGTGCGTGTGTTTGGGCGCGCGTATGTGTGCATGAATATGTGTGTGCATGTGTCTGTGTGTGTATGTGTGTGTGTGACATCAGCCAAAAAAAGAGGCTTCTTCTTTTCTTCTTATTCGCGTCACGAAAGCCGACCAGGCAAAGCCATGGTAGATCCTTCGGAGTCCTCCCGTCGTTAGAACCATCGATTCACCGTCACGACGTACTCGTGAGCGCGTTTTAAAATGAGATATCGAAGGAAATTGCCTAGAGAAGGACGACACACGGACGTTTCTACCGCGGTTTAAGGATCTAAAGATCGACCATGTTGTTCTACTTATTGTCACTTAATATCTATACGACGAATCTTTTATCCTTGTTTCGTTTACTGTGCGAATTCTTTCTCTCTCTCTTTCTCTCTCTTTCTCTCTCTATGTGTGTCTCTCTTTTCTCCTCCTTCTTTTCTATTTTTTCTTCTTTTTCTTTGTCTTTTTTTTTGTTTTCTTTTTTTTTTTTTCCTTGAAAGACCTAATAAACTAAATTAGTCTATATATGTCTATATGTGTATGAGAGGGTTTGGTATGTTCATGCGCGTGTATGGGTACGTGTTATCGTAAAAAAGAATTACGTTAATGCTATCATGGTGAAGGTGAAATTGTATCCGAGTATTTTTTTTTTTTTTTTTTTTCTTTTTTTCTATCCTTTTTATCATGAAAATAAATAAGACAAAGAAAATTCGATTTATTTATTAAATTTAATACTGTTATTTAATATCAAATGAAAATGATATGAGACGAGATCGGGATAATTAATTTTTACGATCAATGGTTATAACGTTAGAATAGTTTGGACAAGTCAATTTGTTACATTCTATTTGTATCAATGTCACATAATATATTACGTTATTTTATTTTTTAAAATAATAATAATTTAAAAAATAAATAAAAAAAAAAATAAATTCGATTAAATATGTTTACGTTATATCATTTGATATTAGATTGATATTAATGATTTACATGATTTAATGATTTTTAATAAAAAGATTGTATTAATAAGGACAAATCCTATTTTACGTATTTCATCAAACAGTGTATTAGATTTTGTATTAGTTTTTTAATTCTTTTTCTTTTTTGTTTCATTTTATAAAGCAATAACGAAAAAGTAATTCGATCAATAAAGTTGTTTATTATTATCTAATATCGAAGGGAAAATTATTGAAAATAAAACTTTTTACAATTGCAAGAAAAAAGAAAATAGGGGCAATTAATTTTAACCGATCTTAATCTAATTAAGATAATTAACGAATGAACAAAAAAAAAAAATTAAATAAAACTATTACGAGAATAATCTTTCTGTCGTCGCAATAAACATTTCAAACATTTTAATCTCCCTTTATGGCGAATAAAGTTTCACGTTAAATAGAGAGAAATAATGAAATAAAAAAATATATGTGTTAAATAAAAAGAGAACACGTTTGAAGACGTTCCAATAATCTTTCCATAATTAGAAAGTATAAAAAGTTCAAGAATAAAAAAGAAAAACACGGATAAAATTGAGATAATTATTTTCTATCGCATCAACAGTGAGGAGAGGAGAGGGGTCGATAAGGAAAGAGTAAAAAAGAAAGATATCCTCTCGATAAAATGACTAATAAAAAATGATATCCTACAATCACGTACAGATAAGATATCTCGAAAAATTTATATACTAATTTTGTTCTCTCTCTTTCACTCTAAAAAAAAAAAAAAAAAAAAAAAAAAAAAACAAAACTAAGAAAAAAAAATAGAAAAATAATAGAAAAAAAAAATACAAGAGAAGGGAAAGAAAAGATTCCCCTCAAAAAAAAAAGAAAAATAAATAAATAAATAAAAAAGAAACCTCACCTTTAGTAACGTTACGTTTCGTCCTTTCTAGACTTATGTAACAAGAATTACGAGAGTAATACTCAGGGATTCGAACGTTCTTCGGGCGATGGACCGAAGAGAATAAAAAAATGGAAGGAGATAGAACGATGGAACAGGATATATATATATATATATATATATATATATATATATATATACATAGATATATATCTATAGTGAGACCGTACGAACGAACGAACGAATGAACGAGCGAGTAAGCGAGAAAAAAGAAAGAGATAGATAGATAGTATTAGAATAATCGAAATTTTATTTAATCGTCCGATACAAATCCGGATTACACTTACCAGGAATTACGAGGACTACTACTACTACTACTACTACTACTACTACTACTACTACTACTACTACTACTACAACCACCACAACCACCACCATCATCACAATACTACTACTACTATTACTTTGAATTTCGTTCGTGGCAAGTCGAAAGAAAAGGTCCTCCGACTCGTCTCTTTTCATCTTCTTTATTCATCCCTTCCTCATCCTTCTCCTCCTCTTTCTTCTCCTTGAGAAAAAGAAGAAAGAAAGAGAAGAGAAGAGAGGGTGTGGGTATCGTTGAGGGGATGAAAATAAAAGATGGAAGAACGTTTTCTCGCGAAGGAAGCTTCAGTTCGAGCTTAAACTCTTCTATCCTCTCCCCCTATTCTATCCTACCCTATCCTATCCTACCCTATCCTATCCTACTCCTCATCCCTTGGTCTACCTTATTTCTTTTCCTTCGTTTTCTATTCTTTTCTTTTTCAAAAGAGAAAGAAAGAAAGACAGAGAAAGAGAGAGAGAGAGAGAGAGAGAGAGAGAGAGAGAGAGGGAGAGAACTGCGCGCACGTGTCGCAGCTTACCGGCGAGAAAAGCTCCAATTTAATTTCGCTCAACGCCTCGAGATGAGGTTATTAACCTTAAAACGGCCGGCACTCGCACCGGCTCATTTGTAAGCGTCCCGACGTCGTACGAGAGGTGAACGCATCGTGACGGAACTCGAAACTTACCCCCCACCCTCATCCCAACTCATCCCCCCTCGACGCCCACTACCACCACCACCATCTCCCTCACTTTACCAACTCTTCTTTTTTTTTTTTCTTTTTTTTTCTTCTTTTTTTTCCATTCGTTCGTCCTCCTCTCTCGAAATTATCTCGAAACTAACTAACGATATTTTTTCGGAAATTATTGAAAATGAAAGGGAAGAAAGATAAAAAAGAAAAAAGAAAAAAGAATACATTTTTTTTTTTTGCGAATTCGTAAGGATTATGTTTGTTTATTGCTATCTCGATTTTGATCATGGTTCTTCGTTCTTTTCGGTGTCGTCGACTTTTTCTTTTTTTCTTTCTTTCTTTCTTTTCTTTTTTTTTCTTCCTTTTTTTTTTCCTTAGCTCCCTTTCGTCCTGAAAATTAATTTTCTTTGTGATAAATATTTGTTAGAAATTTTGAACGAATTAATTGGATAAATATTAATCGAGTCCGTGAGTCGGAAGGAAATTGAATTTTGTATCCGCGATGTGTCGATCTTCAAAGGTGTTATTCGTTACGTCGATACTTCGTTTGATTTTTCTCAAAATCATGATAAATATTGGATTGAACATTGTTTTATAAATTAATCAAATTCAAGTCGAAGAAAGTTGTATTGAATTTTCCTTTGCAATGTTGATCATCAATTTCGAAGATGATGAGCAGCTGCGTTCGTTTCACTTGAATTTTATTAAATCTCAAAAAATTTTTGACAATTATCAATTAGAAATTGTTAGAAAAATTCATCAGATACATATTGATGTTAGTTGAATTTTATTTATTCAAATGTTAGTCGAACACGAAAAAATTATGTTCGATTTTTTAATGTTTCATTTGAGATAGTATAAAATTCATGATTAAATATTCATTAAAGTATTGTTAGATTAATTAATCAAGTTTAAAATCGCAGAAAGTCGAATTTTTAAGCGTTCGCATTTCCTTCGACATTGTTCCCAAAGTTATACTTATTTAATGAGCCGAGTTGAAACTTTCTATTTGAATTAGGATCGAGTACTGAGAGAATCTTAAGATCAACTTTCGATTCGAAATCAAGAAAATTATCGGGCAGTTACTACTTAAAACTTTTGTTATCTTTCTTAAAGTTTTTCATTTAACATTAAATTATTTGATCTAATGATACTTTCAAATCGTTTAAGTAAACTTCGATTTATTTTTAGACAATATATCCCATTCTTACAAACAAATATTACAATGTCGATAATTAATCTAATCATTTCAACAATTGTATTTAATTCATAATTACAAATTAAAACTATTGGTATGAAATATTTCAAAATATTAATTAATACTATATTCTATTAGTATTACATCCATTATACTATATATATATATATATATATATATATATATATTAGAATTTAATATAAGAATAGAATTTAATATAAGAAAAAAATTCAATAAAATTGCAAAAACGTGTAAAATTGTTAATACGATTGCACGATAATTATTGTTAACAATTACTATTATTAAACTTTAATCCTAATTTAATTTGTAATTTAATTACAATTACAATATTTATATTGAAAGGACACTTAACTCGATCTCATTTAAATCTGACAAATCTGAAGTTGTCAAGGTATAAAAGAAAAAAAAAAAAGGAAGAAAGAAATTACTCTCCCTTTAAAAAATCAAAAAAAAAAAAAAATAAAAAAATAAAAAAAGGGAAGAAAAATCCAAAGAAAGGAATAATCGTTTGACTCGTTAAAAAAATATAAAACAGTTGTCCCAGAGAAGCGTGGCTAACTCTTGAGATTATTTTCCCTTGCTCTTTCTTAATTTGACTCGGGCTTTTCGTAACGCCCCCCCCTCCACTCTCTTCTATTCCCCTTTCGTCCATTTTCCACTATCCCGAAGTATACACCATCGTAAGCGGTATTAACGTTGGAAGGAAAAGAGAAGCACGAGAATTGCGGCAAAATTACGAAAGCGTACACGCCGAATGGCTGCATAATTTCATTCCGCGAAAATTAGAGTGCTGGCGATAAACGCATAAGAGTGCCCTGAAGCAGTGCTATAAAGAAAAATAAAAAAGAAAAAGAAGAAAAAAAAAAGAAAAGAAAAGAAAAAAAAACAAATGTGTTAATTAATAAACGATTAGTCGTTCGGTATAAAAAAAAAAAAAAAAAGAAAAAAAAATTTCATTTCCTCCATAACATATCCTTATTAACAACCAATCAATATATTAGAAATAAGTAATAATTGTTACAACTGTAATAATTGTCATTAATAATATAATATATGATATATCAATGATATTTGACTTTAATATATTTACATTATTTGGATATGTAATATCATTAATGTTACAACGATCGAATAAAAATTATAATATTATATTGTTTAAAAATTTACCGTCCTTCATTGAGTTCTAATAAATAATAATAATAATAATAATAATTTTATCTTATAACTAAAATAATTATTAGCAATAATGTAATTTTTTTATCATTTTTACTTCTTCTTTATTTTTTTTTTTTTTTCGAAATATTCCAACGATCAAATAAAACAAAGTGACTAAGTATTGGACGAATTTTTGCTAATACTAATAATGATCTAATAGGGACAATTACAAATGATAATATATAAATTAACGATCATCTTATTTCGTATAATAACATTTAATAATATTATAGTAAACAATGATATTCGATAATAACGTTTGCAATATTTATTTGAATAAAACAATAATTATATTCGCATTATATTGATCTTTCAACGATTGAAGAAAGATTAACGAGTTCCAAGGAAAAAAAAAAAAGAAAAAAAAAGAGTTTTGTCGCCGATGAAAAAAAAAAAAAAAGAAATAGAACGACGAATTTCGAAAAATCAATTAGACTCTAGCTGACAATAGTTTTTTGCTTGGGTACAGCAATTACAAAAGATGATTGGTGCAAAACGTTTTGGCCTAGGTCGACATTGCATTTAATTCGATCCTGGTAAAAGAATAAAAAAAAAGAAAAAAAGAAGAAGAAAGAGAAAAAAAAGAAAAGAAAAAAAGGAAAATCGAAAATGAAGAGGAGGGAAAAAAGTGGGACAAATATTGGTGTCTCTCTCTCTCTCTCTCTTTTCCACTTTCTCCCTCAGGCGGCACTTAATCGCGCCATTTTCTGTTGGTACTCGCGAAAAGCTCTTTTGCATCAGTACGAGCTCAGCTTCGAAAACAACGCACAAGGGATATTTTTAATGATTACCGTCGAAAGCTTTGCGATTTGAATCGAACAAGAATTCCAATGGAACACGGAATACATTTATCGAGAGTTAAATCATTCTTCTTTAACGAAATTCTTGTTGAATATTCTATTCTTTCATTTAACGTTATCTCATAAAATAATATCATAAATATATCTATCATTTCGATCAAAACGATCAAATAAGAAAAATCTATATATATATATATATATATATATATATATATATATAAATTTTGTAAATGAATATTAATAAAAAATTAAATGCATAATATTCCTATACTAAATGGACGATATTGTTATATTATTAAATATTATATTAAAAGTATAACATTATTATACTAAATATTTGACATAATAATATTACGTTAAATATTATAAATAATAATATCACATTAAATCTATAGTATTGTAATATTATATCAAATCCATAGTAAAATTATACTTAATTTCATAATATTATTATACTAGATATATAATATCGTTATATTAAATATTTTACACGATAATATTATATTATATATTATACATAATAATATTATATATTAAAATCATCAGTATTGTACAAAATGTATAATATATTTCTATATTATAATTTTATTTGTATAAAAAAATTAATAATACATTAAGTGTTATGCTCACGTAAGTAATATGTATATATATATATATATATTTATTTAATAATATAATTTATCTTTCGTCGGATTCAATCGACATAAATAATTATCTAATTAATTTCAATCATCAGAAATAAAAACATAGAATTGATATTATTCGACGATAACGATTCACATATTTACGAATGCGTAGATTCATAATGTTTTTTTGAACGACCATCCGATTCTTTTTCACTCTCTATCTTTCTCTCTCTCTCTCTCTCTCTATCTATCTAGCTATCTATCTATCTATCTCTCTTGTTTTCTTTTCCTATGTACGATTGAACGAATCTATGCACAAATGTATAATAACATACATGCACACATACATATTTATATGTATACATATATAGTATTTATAGATATCACATACATATATATAAACACACACACACACATACACGTAGATATATACAAGCGTAGGATTTTTTGGCAAAGACAGGCGATAAGAAACAGAACAATAAAATCGGCACGCTTTTCCTACGGGGAACAAATTTGGGTTATGAAGAAGCGTTGGGATCCGTCGTAAAAACAAAAAGAGAAAAAGAAAAGAAGAAAGAAAGAAAGAAAGAGAGAAAGAAGGAAAGAGAGAGAGAGAGAGAGAGAGAGAGAGAGAAAAAACAAAAAGAAAAGGAATAAAATAAAGAAGAAGAAGAAGAAGAAGAAGAAGAAGGAAGAGATGAAGAAGAAGAAGAAGAAGGAAGAGATGAAGAAGAAGAAGAAGCAGAAGATGACGACGAGATAGGACGAAGTGCGGAAAAGGAAGAGAGAAAGAGAAAAATGAAAGAGTAAGGTGAAAATATAAGAAGAGTAGGAAGAATAGGAGAAGGAGAGGAGAGGAGAGAGAGAGAGGATGAGAGGGAAAAAGCAAAACGATAGAGCTACCGGTTGTGTTCCTACTATGCTTTGACTCTCTTTACTGACAATTGCCAGAGGATCCCAGAACTCGGCTTTGTGCTAACATCGGAACTGTAGATTTTACACGTACACCCTATACATATCTACGCTACGCTGGATAGATACATACATACATATACATATATATACATACATACATACTTACATACATAGATAGATATATACATACATATGGGATATGTATACCTAGATAGGTAGGTAGTTACTTACATATATATATATATATATATATATATATATATATATATATACCGACAATGAGAAGAAGAAAGACAGAGACACAAATGATAGGAAATGAAACGGGAGAACGCCTACACGATGCTGTTCTGTAGAATTCCAAGCGAGGTGGGTAGAAACGACTCGATCGACAGCTTTTCCCTTCAACCCCCACCCCATTTCATCCCATTCTACCTTACCCCATCCCATCATATCACATTCCCCACTCCCCCAACCCCACCCCCAATACCTTTCGTTCGCATCTGCCCTTTGTATTTACCCCGTACGCCACAGACCGGAACTCAATGGGATGGTGGATGGCTCTAAGGAAATTGTACGTGTCGTTTGCCGTAAATGGATCATCCGGAACTGGCAGGATAACTCGTTGGGAAGTGTATCGTTCGACGTGAATGATTATGTTTCTCCTTGAGACCTTCTACTAGGTTCTAACGAAATGATCTATAAGCTTCAATTTTATTTCTTTGTTTCTACGTTATCCCTTTTCTCCGCCGCCATCGAACCCATCCCCCATCCACCCATCCATCCATCCCAAGCTCACTTCCATTTCGATCACATGTTATAGATCTCTTATCTTCTAGTTCGAAAAAAGATTGGAGTTGTTCGTTTTTGTTCCTCTTTTCTTTTTTCCTTTCTTATTCTTTTGTTTTTTTTTTCTTTTTATTTTTTTTTTTATTTTTTTTTTTTAATCGAAAGTATTCCATCATATCCCGTGTCAACAATGAAAGAATTATGGTTATTGCGTGAGACAATAAATATTACGATTATTAAAGAATTATTTGTCGATATAGTAAAAGTTATGCTATATGATATAATAATTATCAATAATGTTATATCGTTATTTTATTAAACGATGAATATTTATAATCACGCAATAATCGATTATTAACGAAGTTTTTGTCACGATGATAAATCATTCTGTAAATCATTATATTATGTCCACAAGTCAGTCATTTCGATTTATTACAAGTATCGATTAAAGATAAATCATATACGATCGATTGAAATGAATTTATAGAAGAAATCAATATCACATGGTTATAATCTTCCAATTAAATCGTTATTAATATCTTTATTGTATTTATAATATAATCGAGAAAAGTATAAGTATGATAAAATCGGAATGAAATAAAATTGATTTACGCTTCGATCTCGAACTATCGTATCTGATATAGTAAATGATTTCAAACTTTGAACATACATGAATGAAGAAATGAGAGAAAGAGAAAGAGAGAAAGAGAGAGAAACAGGAAAAGAAATAGAAAAAGATAGAGAGAAAGAAAGAGAGAGAAGAAGATATAAAAAGAGGAAAGGAGAGACAGAGAGAGAGAGAGAGAGAGAGAGAGAGAGAGAAAGAGAGAGAAAGATGAAACATATCCAAGAAGAAAGTATACATATATAAAAGTCGAACAAGGAATGGTAAAACATGCGAAAGATATAGAAAGAGAAAAAGAATGAAAGAAAGAATAAGGATATAGGGTGGAGATGAGGAAAGAAGAGGTGTGTAGGTATGGCATGGGAAGGATCGAGAGTTGCAAGGATAGTCGGGGACACGAGAGAGGTCGTAGAAGGACGAGTTGAAAACTTTCCCCTTTCGGAATTGGCCCGGATGCGCTCAGCAACTTTCTTCTTTTTCTCGCGTAATGAAATCGCCAAGGAAGAATCAAGGATGCGGAAGTGAACGATCCTCCGTTGACTTCCTTTCATGTCTTTCCCTCTCTTTCCCTCCCTCTCTCTCTCTCTCTCTCTTTCTCTCTCTATCTATCTCTTTCTTTATCTCTATCTCTATTTCTCTCTTTGTCTTTTTTGTTTTATTCCTTTTTCTCTCTTTTTATCCTTCTCTTTTCTCCATCCCTTTCTCTCTCTCTCTCTCTCTCTCTCTCTCTCTCTTTCTCTCTCTCCCTATCTCTCTTCCTCTCTCTCTCTTTCTCTCTCTCTCTCTCTCTCTTTCTCTGTCTCACTTTCTCTCTCATTTTCTCGGTGTCTTTCTTATAAGATCTAAGGATTTCAACTACGAGATCTCTAACCGTTCGTACCAATTCCGTCTAATTGAGAAATTATTCAAAAGGGTCTCCTCGAGACGATGTCACGCGGCACGAGCAATCGAACGAATCCCTTTTCTGCTTTCCTTTCTAGCACGTTTCGACATCATCGATTAGATTCCGTTCGATCTCTTATCTAACGGTGTTACGAGACACCCGCATGAATTTCGTCGACGCCTTCTAAAATAATCGTTCGATTTGAAATTGATAATATGGAAATGTTCCTAATTCAATTTTCCTCTCATCGATCATATATTCTCGATAATTATCAAACGGACATTTTTGTTCCAAACGTTTTTGAAAATTAATCAATGAAAATTTGATTTAGCCCGATAAGGATATATTTTCAATTGCGATGAATATATATATATATATTCATCGCAATTGATATATATATATATCAAAAAACGAATTAAAAATATTTCAATATCAACGTTCGACAATTTTCATCTTTCGGTTAAATATACTGTAATCGAAAAAAAAAAGAAAAAAAGAAAGGAATCAAATAATATAGAAAATGATGTAATATTAATATTCAAATGAATAAAATAAAACAGAAAGTAAAATATTGCAGTATGAACGTTCGATGAACGAGTGAGATTGAATTTTTCTTTTTATCGATTAAATATGATATATATATATATATATATATATATATATATATATATATATATGTATATATATATATAATAAAAAGAAAGAAAGAAAAAGGAAAAGAAAAAAAAATAATTAAACATTGAAAAAATAATAGCAATATCCGAAGAAATAAGAATAAAATTGATAAAAAAATTCATGTATTGAAGCATTAATTGAATAATATATTATATTAAGGTAATAATGAGATTCGAAGGAATAAAATAGAAAACAAAATTTAAAATATTCAAATATGAATGAGAATAAAGTCGATTAAATTCGACATAATGAAAAAAAGAAAAGAAATAATTAAATAACATAACAAAATAATAATAATAATAATAATAATAATAATAATAATAATAATAATAATAATAACAATAATAATAAAGAAATAATAATATTAAAATATAAAAATATAAATAATAACATGAGAAAGATAAAATAAAAAGGAATAAATGAAGACTACAAGAAAAAATTCAAATACGAATAAAAATTAATTTTTGCCTTGATGCGATAAGAAATCAAAAGAAAAAAAAAAAAGAACTGATTAAAGAAGACAAATAAATTAATGACAATATACAAGGTGATAAAAAGAAAAAAAGAAAGAAACGAATAAATCGAACATACGATAAATTGACATATAAAAACGTTCTTCTTCAATGTAGTTGGATAAATTTTGGTTTTTTTCTCTTTTATTCTTTTTCTCTTTTTCTTTTTCTTCTTTTTTTCTCCTTTCTTCTTTTTTTTTTTTTATTCGACCGAAACTTTCTCATTTCGAAAGGAAAACTTTAGTAAATGATTCTCTCTCTCTCTAAAGGATGGATGCAAATCCTGCGTCCTTGTTTCAAGAGTAGTCCGCCTACAATTTTAAGCCGTAGTCCGTGCAAGCCCACCTGGGTCTTTCTTTATTAAGCAGCCTCGATTACCGGTAGCCTTTTTCATGCTCTTGACACTTTCAAACGATTTTGAAAAGGCTCCCATGATAAATGGTGCCACGGGAAGGTGCACGAACTAACTCGTCTCGCTTCGGCAGCCGAGCCTTCCACTACTGTCACGTCATTATTTACTCGGAAAAAAGAGAAAAAAAGAAGAAAAAAAGAAAAAAAAAAGAAAAAAGGGAAAAAAGAGAAAAAACAGAGAAGAGAGAAAGAGAGACGAAAACCAAGAGACAAAGAGACAAAGAGACAGAGAGAGAGAGAGAGAGAGAGAGAGAAAGAGAGGAGGAAACCTCATCTTCTACTCTTCACAGTTTTTCTTTTGGTTCATATCTTTTCTTTTTCTTTTTTCTTTTTTTTTTCTTTTCTTTTTTCTTTCTTTTCTTTCTTTCTTTCTTTTCCCTCGCTCTCGACGATCCCCGATCGAAGCAAAACTTTTCAAAAATGATATTACCGTTCTCTCTTGTCCTTTCTTCTTTTCTTGTTCGAAAGAAAAAAGAAAAGAGAAATAAAAAAGAAAAAAAGGGATAAAAAAAATAAAATAAAAAAAGATAAAAAAAGAAAACGATCTTTTCGTTTCTTTCTCTTTCTTCCTTTCTTTCTTACTTTTCCTTTTTTCTTCCTTTTTATCTTCTTCCCTTTCCTCCCTTTCGTCCCAAAAATCAATCCCTTTCAAAAAATAAATCCTTAACTTTTAACAATTTTTGTATCATGCTTTTTTGTAAATTAATGTATCAACTGACTAACTTGAATATGACGATAATTTTAATTGCACTTCGTACGAAAATATTCGTCAAAGTTTAAATCATTGAAACATATAATACGTCGCAAAAATTAATTTTCGATGAAACGTCGACGTTGCTTAAGTGTAGTGGCAACTTAAAATTTTTCGTTTTTTTTTTTTTTTTTTTTTTTTTTTTTTTACAAAAGGGGATATTATTTGTACACTTACGATAATAGAAAATTTTTGGCAAACTTTTGAAATGGCTGAAATTAATTTATCCGCTAATATAAATAAACGTTACGAAACTTCGATATAACTTTTCGACGAATTTAAACGATAATGTGAAATTTTATTTTGAGAAGAGAGAAAAAAAAATGAAAGAGAAAAAAAAAAATTAGATATTTTTGATATTACGATAGATAAGGTTAAAGTAACGAAATTAAATTACATTTTGTACGAATTATATTCCATGCGAAAATTTTTAGAATAAAAGATTAGAATTAAAGTGAGAGACATAACTTGGGAATTGAATTTTACATTGTATAGAATAAGATAATAATATAAAATATTTAGATAATAAGATAAGATAATGAGATATAATATTTAATAATCGACATATTGTTTTATTAATAATTTACTTATTCATTTTTTTATTGAATTATTTTGCATATAACAATGATAACATTTAATTCCATTTATTTTTTTTATTTCTTTTTCTCCTTTTTTTTTCTTCTTTTCGCCTTTTTCTTTCTTTTTTTTTTTTTTTTATTTTTTTCTTTTCTCTTTTTTTTTTCATACGTCAAATCCAACGGTGATTCGTTCGAAATTAAATCGACCGATAGGACTCGGATACAAGCATATGCTTATATAGACCCATACACATATCTAGATTATTTTCATTCGATCACACGGCTAATCATCAACGGCCGAATAATCGTAAAAATTCGATTTGAAAATCGCAATTCGTTAATCGCACAACCGCATCGCACCCGTTTCGTTCTCGCTTTACGGTACTTCTATATTTTTGCAGCTTTTCGATGAAATTAATTCTATTTTTTCGATTCTACGCTTTCTCTCTTTCTCCCTTATACACCAAACGATATAACGAACTGAAAAAAAAACAAGAAAAAAAAATAACAAATATATATATATATATATATATATATATATATATGTACGTATAAATAAAATATATACATATATATATATATATATATATATATATATTTATATATATACCATAATTGAAAGTATTAGAAGGCTCCTTGATGTTTCTATTAAATGTAAAGATGATCACTTTAAACGATTTTCGTAAAAAAAAAAAAATATAACTTTTTATTTGTGTTATTAATTAATAAAAAATAAAAAAGAATAAAAAATAAATAAAAATTCATTGGTAATCCATGAAGTTATAAGCATTGGTGTTATTGCCAGTTATTTTGAATCACTCTATATATATAAATATATATAAATATATATATATATATATATATATATGCATATACAACTATCTATCTCGAAACTGCAACAACAGAAAATCGATCGAATGAAGTTTTGATTATACTTTGCTTGTTAGATGGTAACACTAGCCTGCATTAAATTTATTTAACGATATATTGTTTACAAAATGTTTCGTCGACAATATAATACTTCGGTATGCAAGTATTCTAACTCGACGATACAATTAAAAAAAAAAGAAAAAAGAAAAAGAGAGATTGTAGAAAAATAATAGTAAAAGAAAAAATAAATAAATTAATAAATAAATAAATAAAAAAAAAAAAAGAGAACGATTTCGACGCACGTAGAACGTGCATAGAAAAAAATATTATTCTTTTTCCTTTTTTGTTTTATTTCATTTATTTATTTATTTCGACATACGTTTTTAAACTTTCATCACGTTCTTTTTCTTTTTTTTTCCTTCCTTTTTCTTTTTTTTCCTTCCTTTATATATATATATATATATATATATATATATATATATATATATATATATATATATATATAAAATTCTATTAATTAATTACTGAAAGGTTCGAATACTTTATTTCGAGAGTGACAATATTTATCATAGCGAATGATAACGAATCGAATTGATATTACACGCACATTCGATTTTATTCAAAATTATCATCTAATTGATCTTTTGAATTGTAATTATTTTCATATATCAGTCAAAAATTAATTGTTTTGTTATTAACATCGTATACACGTACATACGTAACACATATACTCTCGAAACAATTTAAAAATAAATCTATTTAACATTTATTAAGAAATATTCATTAACACATTTATTAATTAAACGTTAATTCTATCAAATCAAGGTTATTGAAGATAAAAGTAAATACAAATAATAATTTAGAGAAAGAGAGAGAGAGAGAGAGAGAGAGAGAGAGAGAGAGAGAGAGAGAGAGAGAGAGAACAAAATTAAAATAAAGTAATACATTTATGAAATATATTTATGGTTAACGCGTAACTATTCCTAAAAACAATTTTCTCTTGTAATTTTACATTTCATCTTCCTCTGCCTTCTCCTCCTCTCCCCTCGCCAAAGCTTCCAAAAAAAAAGAAAAAGAAAAATAAATAAATAAAATCAATTAAATGTGGAAATATTAATAATTTTTCTAACCGTGAAAGCTATTTACTTCTTTTTAAATTAATCATCACGATATTACGAAATTTTAGTGACTAAAAGAGAAACATTGAAAATGTTTTCCTTTTTTTCAAATACCTTTCGAATTTACAAACATCATGTAATTTAATATAGCATAAACATCCATAGCGATTAGTTTAACAAATATCTTTTCAAGGGATCTTCCGAGTAATTTTAACGTTTCATCAAAAAAAAAAAAAAAAAAAAAAAAAAAAAAGAAAAAGAACGGAGAGAGAGAGAGAGAGAGAGAAAATAAAAAATAAAAAGTAAAAAAGCAAAAAATAAATAAATGTGAAACATTAAAACACCGTTAAATCTACCTATTTCTTTCTTCATTTTAATTACTTATCGAAATATTACAAAAAAAAAAAAAAAAAAAAAAAAAAAAATTAACAAATGCAAAAGAGAAAAAGGAAAACATACATAAAAGAAAAAGAGAATAATTTTTCAAATACCAATTGAAAATTGACAAATGCGACAAAATAATATACAACGCGCTGGCTTGATTTGTATCTCCTTAGATCATGAAATATTATTTCTTTTGGAAATTTTTCCTTGAATAATAAAGGGATGAAAAAAGAAAAGAAATGCAAAGAAAGAATAGAAAAGGAAAGAAAAGCAAAAAAGATAAAAAAAGGAAAATGTTTTCTCTCTCTCTCTCTCTTTCTCTTTGTGTCTCTTTATCTCTATCTAGATCTCGCAAGCAAGGCGAAGGTAACAAAAGTAGAAAAAAAAAAAAAAAAGAAAAAATAAAATAAGAAGAAGAAAGTGTGGGAGGTCGTTTTCGTAAAAGAAAAGAAACATGGATCTGGGTGAATCGAAAATTGAATGTCAGCTTCCGGTATCCTAGGCTTATCCTAAATACACGGACGGTTAAACGAACGTGAAGAGCCATTCTAGCGCGCTCGCGTACTTACGTCTATGCTTCTGCTCACGGGTCATATAACGCGCAGAGAGAGAGAGAGAGAGAGAGAGAGAGAGAGAGAGAGAGGGAGAGAAAGAAAGAGAGAGAAAGATATTCTACACAGTGTTCAGCTAGCCAGTAAGAAAGAAAAGAGGGAGAGTTGAAAACAGGGAGACTTAAGGGGAGGGTGTAAGGGTTGGAGTGAGGAGGTAGGAGGGTGCTTCGAAGCCTTAGCACGGTATCTCTCTCTTTGCCAAGCCATTTCATCTTGCTCGATGCCCTTTGACCTTACCTTTCGTTCCTTGCCTCTTTACTCGGGAACATGACACATACATACATACAAATATATTATATATATATACATATAAAGAAGTACATATAGACGGTGACACAAATACATAGCCGAGAAACTACGATGTCTCTTTGTACATATACGTATAAGTATATATATGTATATATGTATGTATGTATGTATGTATATAATAGCAGTAGAGACATAAGAGGTTGCAGGTTACTTTCTACCCTAAATGCTAATAACAAAAAGTTCAACCGTATGCTCTACTGAGGAGTTTGTTCGTGGATAATGAAACGGATTAATCAGATGGTGTTTACTTGCGATTGTGTTTTTTGTGATGATGGTGATGGTAATGGTGATGTTTGGTTGGCTGTGGACGAGAAACAGAATTGCGATGAGAACGATAATTTTCTTTCTTTTTTTCTTTCTTTCTTTTTTTCGTATCTTAGCTTCGGGATTTTACCTTATTTCGTTATCAGGCCATTGTCTCTTTCGATGGATTTTATTTTCGGACGAAAGCGCAATATTGTCTCATCTAACTATTCCTGCGAGATTTTATCATTTTTTTCTTGTTTTTTTACTTTTTGTTTTGCTTACAATTAACGAATTCACATTCCATATTCTTTGCTCACCCTCTCTCTCTCTCTCTCTCTCTCTCTCTCTCTCTCTCTCTCTCTCTCTCTCTCTCTTTTAAAACAATGCAAGATGTAATTATGTCGAATGATTTGAGATTTGTTTGTTTGTTTGTTTTTTTGTTTATTTATTTATTTTTTTTTACGTAATCCATGAGTCATAGAATTTTAGAGAGAGATAGAGAGATAGAAAGAGAGAGAAAGAGAGAGAGAGAGAGAGAGAGAGAGAGAGAGAGAGAGACTTCTCAGTGAGTTAAATCCGATCTGCAAAGCGCTCTCGTTCAACCAGGATTTATATTAATAGCCTTGAAATTTCTTATATCTTATTTACTCGTTCCTAGTAGATAACTCGTAACTCGGGAGCTAATTTAACGATCCCGATGACTTTATCGAGCATCATAAACGTTTCAGACGCAAATACCGAATTCTTCGAACATTAAGTACTTATCTCTCTACGCTTCGACTTTAATGGATTGATCTAGTAAAGTTCGCCTGAGTTTTCCCTGAGTTTCGTACTTTCCGTAAGCTTTAAGGTCTCTTCCTATCCTCCCCTCCCTTCCCTCACCCTCACCCTCACCCTCACCCTCACCCTATCGAACTTTCGAAAGTACTAAATTTCATTTCGAACGAACTTAAGATAGCAAGGGGTTGATAATTTTTTTTTCTTTTTTTTTTATTTTGCTTTTTTCTTCTTATATCTTTTTTTCTTTTTTTTTCTTTTTTTTTTCTTTTTTTTTTTTTCTTTTTTTTTTCTTCTGTGGGTTCTCTCAACGCCGTAGACATAATATTGCAGAAATTTCTCCGACAATAATTTTTCATTTGAATATAATCAAGATTGGCACGACGATACTGAAGAAGGAAAGAAAAAGAAAAAAAAAAGATTGAACGACTTAATCGAGATTTCTTTAATCGAAAAATCTCTGTATTCCTAAAAAAAAAAAAAAAAGAAAAAAAGAAATTTATTTTATAATTATATTCTTGCAGATATCATACGTGGATATCTATAGTAGTTAGAATTTAAATAGCTATTGGACATATGTATAAATTGAATTATCGAATGAATTGATTTTATTTGTACACAAAGTAGTTATAAAATGACATCAAATAACGATTTAATCAAATAACGATTTAATCGAATAACGATTGGTCTCGATGGAATTGTTGATATTTCCTCTCTGGAAGATAAACTTTTATTTGTTAAAATTGCAAAAGTCTATTAAAGTATCATATCGTTGATATAAGGATTGAAATAATAATAATAATAATAATAATAATAATAATAATAATAATAATAATAATAATAATAATAATAATAATAATAATAATAATAATAATAATAATAATAATAATAATAATAATAATAATAATAATAATAATAATAATAATAATAATAATAATAATAATAATAATAATAATAATAATAATAATAATAATAATAATAATAATAATAATAATAATAATAATAATAATAATAATAATAATAATAATAATAATAATAATAATAATAATAATAATAATAATAATAATAATAATAATAATAATAATAATAATAATAATAATAATAATAATAATAATAATAATAATAATAATAATAATAATAATAATAATAATAATAATAATAATAATAATAATAATAATAATAATAATAATAATAATAATAATAATAATAATAATAATAATAATAATAATAATAATAATAATAATAATAATAATAATAATAATAATAATAATAATAATAATAATAATAATAATAATAATAATAATAATAATAATAATAATAATAATAATAATAATAATAATAATAATAATAATAATAATAATAATAATAATAATAATAATAATAATAATAATAATAATAATAATAATAATAATAATAATAATAATAATAATAATAATAATAATAATAATAATAATAATAATAATAATAATAATAATAATAATAATAATAATAATAATAATAATAATAATAATAATAATAATAATAATAATAATAATAATAATAATAATAATAATAATAATAATAATAATAATAATAATAATAATAATAATAATAATAATAATAATAATAATAATAATAATAATAATAATAATAATAATAATAATAATAATAATAATAATAATAATAATAATAATAATAATAATAATAATAATAATAATAATAATAATAATAATAATAATAATAATAATAATAATAATAATAATAATAATAATAATAATAATAATAATAATAATAATAATAATAATAATAATAATAATAATAATAATAATAATAATAATAATAATAATAATAATAATAATAATAATAATAATAATAATAATAATAATAATAATAATAATAATAATAATAATAATAATAATAATAATAATAATAATAATAATAATAATAATAATAATAATAATAATAATAATAATAATAATAATAATAATAATAATAATAATAATAATAATAATAATAATAATAATAATAATAATAATAATAATAATAATAATAATAATAATAATAATAATAATAATAATAATAATAATAATAATAATAATAATAATAATAATAATAATAATAATAATAATAATAATAATAATAATAATAATAATAATAATAATAATAATAATAATAATAATAATAATAATAATAATAATAATAATAATAATAATAATAATAATAATAATAATAATAATAATAAATAATAATAATAATAATAATAATAATAATAATAATAATAATAATAATAATAATAATAATAATAATAATAATAATAATAATAATAATAATAATAATAATAATAATAATAATAATAATAATAATAATAATAATAATAATAATAATAATAATAATAATAATAATAATAATAATAATAATAATAATAATAATAATAATAATAATAATAATAATAATAATAATAATAATAATAATAATAATAATAATAATAATAATAATAATAATAATAATAATAATAATAATAATAATAATAATAATAATAATAATAATAATAATAATAATAATAATAATAATAATAATAATAATAATAATAATAATAATAATAATAATAATAATAATAATAATAATAATAATAATAATAATAATAATAATAATAATAATAATAATAATAATAATAATAATAATAATAATAATAATAATAATAATAATAATAATAATAATAATAATAATAATAATAATAATAATAATAATAATAATAATAATAATAATAATAATAATAATAATAATAATAATAATAATAATAATAATAATAATAATAATAATAATAATAATAATAATAATAATAATAATAATAATAATAATAATAATAATAATAATAATAATAATAATAATAATAATAATAATAATAATAATAATAATAATAATAATAATAATAATAATAATAATAATAATAATAATAATAATAATAATAATAATAATAATAATAATAATAATAATAATAATAATAATAATAATAATAATAATAATAATAATAATAATAATAATAATAATAATAATAATAATAATAATAATAATAATAATAATAATAATAATAATAATAATAATAATAATAATAATAATAATAATAATAATAATAATAATAATAATAATAATAATAATAATAATAATAATAATAATAATAATAATAATAATAATAATAATAATAATAATAATAATAATAATAATAATAATAATAATAATAATAATAATAATAATAATAATAATAATAATAATAATAATAATAATAATAATAATAATAATAATAATAATAATAATAATAATAATAATAATAATAATAATAATAATAATAATAATAATAATAATAATAATAATAATAATAATAATAATAATAATAATAATAATAATAATAATAATAATAATAATAATAATAATAATAATAATAATAATAATAATAATAATAATAATAATAATAATAATAATAATAATAATAATAATAATAATAATAATAATAATAATAATAATAATAATAATAATAATAATAATAATAATAATAATAATAATAATAATAATAATAATAATAATAATAATAATAATAATAATAATAATAATAATAATAATAATAATAATAATAATAATAATAATAATAATAATAATAATAATAATAATAATAAATAATAATAATAATAATAATAATAATAATAATAATAATAATAATAATAATAATAATAATAATAATATAATAATAATAATAATAATAATAATAATAATAATAATAATAATAATAATAATAATAATAATAATAATAATAATAATAATAATAATAATAATAATAATAATAATAATAATAATAATAATAATAATAATAATAATAATAATAATAATAATAATAATAATAATAATAATAATAATAATAATAATAATAATAATAATAATAATAATAATAATAATAATAATAATAATAATAATAATAATAATAATAATAATAATAATAATAATAATAATAATAATAATAATAATAATAATAATAATAATAATAATAATAATAATAATAATAATAATAATAATAATAATAATAATAATAATAATAATAATAATAATAATAATAATAATAATAATAATAATAATAATAATAATAATAATAATAATAATAATAATAATAATAATAATAATAATAATAATAATAATAATAATAATAATAATAATAATAATAATAATAATAATAATAATAATAATAATAATAATAATAATAATAATAATAATAATAATAATAATAATAATAATAATAATAATAATAATAATAATAATAATAATAATAATAATAATAATAATAATAATAATAATAATAATAATAATAATAATATAATAATAATAATAATAATAATAATAATAATAATAATAATAATAATAATAATAATAATAATAATAATAATAATAATAATAATAATAATAATAATAATAATAATAATAATAATAATAATAATAATAATAATAATAATAATAATAATAATAATAATAATAATAATAATAATAATAATAATAATAATAATAATAATAATAATAATAATAATAATAATAATAATAATAATAATAATAATAATAATAATAATAATAATAATAATAATAATAATAATAATAATAATAATAATAATAATAATAATAATAATAATAATAATAATAATAATAATAATAATAATAATAATAATAATAATAATAATAATAATAATAATAATAATAATAATAATAATAATAATAATAATAATAATAATAATAATAATAATAATAATAATAATAATAATAATAATAATAATAATAATAATAATAATAATAATAATAATAATAATAATAATAATAATAATAATAATAATAATAATAATAATAATAATAATAATAATAATAATAATAATAATAATAATAATAATAATAATAATAGTAATAATAAATAATAATAATAATAATAATAATAATAATAATAATAATAATAATAATAATAATAATAATAATAATAATAATAATAATAATAATAATAATAATAATAATAATAATAATAATAATAATAATAATAATAATAATAATAATAATAATAATAATAATAATAATAATAATAATAATAATAATAATAATAATAATAATAATAATAATAATAATAATAATAATAATAATAATAATAATAAATAATAATAATAATAATAATAATAATAATAATAATAATAATAATAATAATAATAATAATAATAATAAATAATAATAATAATAATAATAATAATAATAATAATAATAATAATAATAATAATAATAATAATAATAATAATAATAATAATAATAATAATAATAATAATAATAATAATAATAATAATAATAATAATAATAATAATAATAATAATAATAATAATAATAATAATAATAATAATAATAATAATAATAATAATAATAATAATAATAATAATAATAATAATAATAATAATAATAATAATAATAATAATAATAATAATAATAATAATAATAATAATAATAATAATAATAATAATAATAATAATAATAATAATAATAATAATAATAATAATAATAATAATAATAATAATAATAATAATAATAATAATAATAATAATAATAATAATAATAATAATAATAATAATAATAATAATAATAATAATAATAATAATAATAATAATAATAATAATAATAATAATAATAATAATAATAATAATAATAATAATAATAATAATAATAATAATAATAATAATAATAATAATAATAATAATAATAATAATAATAATAATAATAATAATAATAATAATAATAATAATAATATAATAATAATAATAATAATAATAATAATAATAATAATAATAATAATAATAATAATAATAATAATAATAATAATAATAATAATAATAATAATAATAATAATAATAATAATAATAATAATAATAATAATAATAATAATAATAATAATAATAATAATAATAATAATAATAATAATAATAATAATAATAATAATAATAATAATAATAATAATAATAATAATAATAATAATAATAATAATAATAATAATAATAATAATAATAATAATAATAATAATAATAATAATAATAATAATAATAATAATAATAATAATAATAATAATAATAATAATAATAATAATAATAATAATAATAATAATAATAATAATAATAATAATAATAATAATAATAATAATAATAATAATAATAATAATAATAATAATAATAATAATAATAATAATAATAATAATAATAATAATAATAATAATAATAATAATAATAATAATAATAATAATAATAATAATAATAATAATAATAATAATAATAATAATAATAATAATAATAATAATAATAATAATAATAATAATAATAATAATAATAATAATAATAATAATAATAATAATAATAATAATAATAATAATAATAATAATAATAATAATAATAATAATAATAATAATAATAATAATAATAATAATAATAATAATAATAATAATAATAATAATAATAATAATAATAATAATAATAATAATAATAATAATAATAATAATAATAATAATAATAATAATAATAATAATAATAATAATAATAATAATAATAATAATAATAATAATAATAATAATAATAATAATAATAATAATAATAATAATAATAATAATAATAATAATAATAAAACAAACAAACAAACAAACAAATGCAAACAAATAAGTAGTTCTCGAGTCTTACGTTTAACGATACCTGAATTTTTTTTATACGAGAAAAGAAAAAAGAACAAGAATAATTAATAAGAATAAGTAATGAGGATTCAAATGAAGAAAAAAAAAAAAAAAGAAAAAGAAACAACGAACAAGTACAAAATAAATTAGATCTCGAATCTAATAATTTTAATCGATCTCCGAATTCTTTATGAGAAGAAGAAGAAGAGAAAAAAAATACAAGCAAAACGTAGAAATAAAAGAGAAAAACAAGGACAATTAATGAGAATAAATAATACGGATTAGAAAATAAAGAACGACGAACAAATAGAAAATATATTAG
>NC_060975.1:3464568-3467068 GCF_910589235.1 Vespa crabro
AAAGATTTCTTTGATTTCTAATCTAACATTAACGCTCATCAGGCGTGTATATACATATATAAACTGAAACATTTGTTTAAATATGTACATTTATTATATTTATATATATTTTGATATATAAATGAAAGAACTGGTTATTCGACTATTTTCGGTAAAGCTAAAGACAAGGTAAACATTTATCGAGATTAGTAAACCCTTTGGTATAATTTCTCGCAGTGCTACTATAGCTTATGGACTGCTAATTTCAATTTCTTCATGCAAGCAGAAGGATTAATCTGCGTCTACGACGAGCACGCAGCAAAACGAATCACAGAACACGAGGGTTCTGGTTATCTACCCAGTTGGATTAATATCTCCCTCTCTTCTCTCTCTCTCTCTCTCTCTCTCTCTCTCTCTTTCACTCAAACCCTCTTAAGAAACTAGCAACGCGAGATTGTTGAACGTGAACTCTCAACGTTCAAGTAATACCCTCTTCCCCCTGTTTTTTTTTCCCCTACTATTTTCTATCCCCTCTTTTCATTTCTTTTTTTTTTCTTCTTTTCTTTTATCCTTTTTTTTTATTCTACATTTTCTTTTCTTTCTCCCTTTTCTTTTTTTCTTTTTTCTTCCTAACGAGCTACGAGAGCCTGAAGTTTTGACGTTTAAAAGGAATTCTGATGGTAGAGGTTAGACAATGCATCCACTTTTTATATCAGTTCTATGGTTAATTAAAAATATTTTTTTCATATCTCTCGGGACTCTACCGTGTTAGCCCATCATCATCCCTCCCCACTTCTGCTTCTCCTCCTCCTCCTCCTCCTCCTCCTCCTCTTCATCATCATCATTATCATCATCAGCATCGTCCTATTTTCCTATGTTTTAAAAAGATTTGCAAAAAGGTAAGAAATAACTGGTTACTCGAGAAATATTATATATTGGATGGATGTACCCTATATAAATTTATATATGTATGTGTATATATATATATATACATAATATAGGTATAGAGAGAGAATCTAGACGGTACCAAGCATGGATCGTTCTCCGTTCTGCAAATGAATACTAATTCCGAATGAACGAGAATTTATGAATGCGATGATGAGATAGGTGGGTTTAAACGAAACTGAACTCGAATGGTCTCGAAAAGATAACGAACAAATCCGAAACGTGCTCGAACTATAAAAATCCTCCGATGTTCTTCTTCAAACGTTTCTTCCTTTCTTTTACATACAAACGAACGAACCGAAACGAAACGAAATGAAACGAAACGAAACGAAACGAAACGAAAACAAAAGAATAAACGAATGAATAAATGAATGAATGAATGAATGGACGGATGGATGGATGAATGAATTGTTTGAAATTTTGTCGTCATGTTTTTATTAAAACATAAAAAAAACTCTTTTCTATCTCTATCTCTCTCTATCTCTCTCTATCTCTCTCTCTCTGTCTCTCTCTCTCTCTCTCTCTCTCTCTCTCTCTCTCTCTCTCTCTCTTTATCTGTCTGTCCTTTTCTTTTTTTTTTGAATATATCAGTCGAAAAAAATTTTTCTCGTTCGATAAGAAAGAAATATTATAAATGCCAATCCCCAATCTTTCCCTTAATTATTCGCGTATAAATAATTTTCTTCCTTTCTTTCTGTCTTTCTTTCTTTTTTGTTTTTGTTTTTTTTCTTTTTTTCCCTTTCTTTCGTTGTTCGTTTTATTACGTTCTTCGTTGTATCTTTTACTTTTTATATTTTTTTTTTTTTTGTTCTCGTTTCTTTTCAATTGAAAAAAACCGTACCGACGACGTGAAAACAATCGGTTCGCTTTTTACCGAAGAAAAAATGGATTAACATTCAACAAGTATTATTACAAAGACATTAGAGAAAAGTTGTTTTTACACTAGTATCGTCTTATAAGCGCGGTATACTTTCGGCTTATATAGTATTTACAAAACGTTTACTCTGTATACTAGAGAAAACTGCATTTATTTCCGGCTCTTTCTAATCCTCCTTTATGACCCTCGTAAATGTTTCGACGAACTTTTTCCTAGGTTTTTTTCTTTTTCTTTTTTTTTTTTTTTTTTGTTCCCTTTTCTTTCCTTCGTTCTTATTTTTTTTTTCTTTTCTTTTATTTGTTCTCTTTTTTTCTGGTCATCTTTTTTCTTCTTATTCCTCTAATTCTTCCTCTACTTACATCTACTTATACTTTTATTTCTTTTTTTTTTCTTCTTCTTCTTCTTCTTCTTCTTTTTCTTCTTCTTCTTCTTCGTGCATATGTAAAATGTATGTTTTATTAATGCTTACTCCCTTAGTCCGGCGGAAAGAAGGAAAGGTAGGGTTAAAGGGTAGGGGGTTGGGGGTAGAAAATGGAAGGAATCAGTATCACCGGAATCGTACATTAATTTATGTTCAAAGTAATTTTCAAAAGATTTACAACGACGAGACGTTAGAAGTAAATGTTAATTAATACGTATAATTAATAAAAACGATTGAAAGTTCGGAAATTTAAAAATGGATCGACGATGTTGGCCAGT
>NC_060975.1:3472068-3547068 GCF_910589235.1 Vespa crabro
TGTTTTTCTCTTCTTTTTTTCTTTTTTTTTTTTTTATCCATATATCCACTCCAAATATATACGAGAATATAATGTATATATCGTTATTTACAAAAAAAAAAAAAAATTAATTAATAAATTAGAATTTCACGAGATCTTATTATAAATGTGACGAAATGTACGAATAACCTTTTACAGTGATATTTATATTATTTAGCGATTGTAAATCAGCAACGATATCGATATAAAAATCTTTACGAAACGTGCATACGTATATTAGCTCATTTTTTTTCGTAAAAGTGTTCATTCGACCTTTATCGACCTCGACATTCTATCCTCCTAGCTCGTCGTCGCGCCAGAGACTTAATAATAACCAAAATTTATCTACCGGCGGCTTGGCGAACCACCTTCGTGGCATCGCTCTGGGTTTAGTACGTCCTGCTAAGGGGCGAAGGATATGATGAACCGTTCCATGGAATAAGAAGGAGAAAGCGAGAGAGAGAGAAAGAGAGAGACAGAAATAGATAGAGATAGATAGATAGATAGAGAGAGAGAGAGAGAGAGAGAGAGAGAGAGAGAGAGATAGGTCGAAAGGAAAGGTGAAGTATCGCTCCATCGTGAGAAGGATATTAAAAAGAAAGAGAGAGAGAGAGAGAGAGAGAGAGAGAGAGAGAGAGAGAGAAGAAAGGATGAAATTATAAGATAAAAAAAGAAACTATAGATAATGTCCATCTCAAAATAAATTATAAAAGAAAAAGCAAAATTAGAATTCGATATTATCGACTATGTTTTTTTCTTTTTTTTCTTTTCTTTTATTTTATTTTATTTATTTATTTATTTTTTTTTTTTTATTCATTTATTTATTCATACAAATGATTAATAAGCGTGAAATAAACGGATATAATTTATCGAGTATAGGATCGATTATTATCGTTAAAAATACAATTTTCGTTATGACGAAATAGAAATATTTTTAAACGTGAATGAAACCTTGTGTTAGAATAATTAATCGAACGAACGAAGGAAAGAATATCTTGTACGTATGTATGTATTATAATTATAATTATCTTGCACAACGAGCTTCACGATTAAATATATGCTATCGAATTGAAATTATATAATCAAGGTCAAACGTTCTCCGAAACGAATCGATGGTATTTAATTGAGCGAATTATATCATCAATTTGTTTCTTTTTCAACTTATATTTTTTCATTTTCTTTTCTTTTCTTTTTTTTTTTTGTCACCTTTATTACTTTCCTCTAAACGTCTACTAAAAAATTATATCGAAAAAAATAAATGTGAAAGTTGTAATATTAATGTTAAAATATCTATATAATTATATTGTATCGATATAATGATAACTGTTGCTTTGATCGAAGTTATTATCGAGAATAATCGAATATTAAGTAACGATTAATTTTTTCTATGGATAAAACAAATGATTATTTTAAAAAATACAGATTTTTCACTTTAAATTCGATTTGAGTTTAAATTTATATAAATGATGTTATAGAGGATTAAACTTTTATATAGAATTTACATAAGAATCTAATATATTTTTTTATAGCTACTTATAAGTACATACATACATAAATATATATATATATATATATATATATATATAATTTATAAATAAATTATTATGAAAAGTTTACTAAAAACTTACAAATAACTAAATTAAATTAAGAGAACATAAAATTATCGTGTATTTTCGAAAAAAATTTATATGTGTGAACGATTTAATCATAATTCATGAAAATATATTCATATAAATACGAAAGACTCGTTCATCCAAAGATCATAAAATAAAGAGAGAGAGAAAGAGAGAAGAGAGAAGAGAGAAGACAAAAAGAGAGAGAGAGAGAGAGAGAGAGAGAGAGAGAGAGATTCAACGAAAGAAATGAGTCGTACGTAATATCCTCGTGTCGTGATTTTTCAAAAAGAGCAAAAGATCTCAAATAATCGTCATTATTTTAGAACTAGAAAAAGAAAGAAAAGAAAGAGAGAAGAAGAGAGAGAGAGAGCGAGAGAGAGAGAGAGTGAAGAAAATTCGATCGAAAAAGACGAAAAGTGTTGGATCGAAGAGATCCTGCGAACGCGGACCGAATAAACTTTCTTTTTCTTTTTTTCTTTCTTTCTTTCTTTCTTTTTTTTTCTTTCTTTCATCTTATTCTTTTTACTTTAAAGAAAGAAAATTAATCGGTCGGAAGAAAGATGGAATGTCAGAAAAAAAGTGGGGATGGAAAAATTGGAAGGAAGAGAGAGAAACATATAATGTCAGAGAGAGAAAAAAAGAAAGAGAGAGAGAGAGAGAGGGAGAGAGAGAGAGAGAGAGAGAAAATGATAGTGAGATAGTATGTTAGAGAAAGAGAAAGAGAGAAAGAGAAAAAGAGAGAAAGATAGAACATTGGAGGAAAAAAAAAGAAAGAAGAAGAAAGAGAGAAAGAGAGAAAGAGAGAAAGATCTAAAACGAGAAAGGGAAAGAGAAAAGGGACGAAGAAAGGGCAATAAAAACAGGGTAGGAAGAATATTAAAGAGCCAAGTGCTTGAAACGAGCGAGAGTATGGTTGTTCCGAATGAAAAAAGATAAAGAGAGAGAAAGAAAGAGAGAAAAGGAGAGAGAGAGAGAGACGATATTCGCCAGATCTCTTTTCGTGTTAAGTTTATAAGATAGTTGCCTAGCTTTCTGACTACGTATATCTTGTCCCTTGGAATGACGACGGTAGGGTAATAAAAGCGAGAGACACGCGACCAACTACTTCTCTGTAAATACACTCACTAGCGTGCCAACAAAATAATAAACAGTTGCCTAGCTTCAAAAATCAAGCTTTTGTGAATGGGGGTAACCCTTTAACTGGGCCAATTCAGAGTTTGTCTACGGTGTTCTAGAATAGTTACTTCCCTTTCGTCATCTTTACGTCATCTCTTCGTGAAAATAACGAGAGTAATTACGAATAATTTTAGATAAGATTACAAGGGTTGGGAAAATGAAATCTTTCGGTTCTATTCGATCTTAAAATTATCTCATTATCTCTCTCTATCTCTCTCTCTCTCACACACACACACACACACACTTTCTAACGTTATTACTTTATCATTCTCACTCGTACTCATTTCAATTATCTTTATTATGTAATAACAGACAAAAGTTGAGACTTTTTTGTTTGTTTGTTTGTTTTCTTTTTTTTAATAAATAAATATATATAGGCGTTCACTGTCTAACGGAATAATATTACGTATTATCTTTTAGAGAAGAAAATGATTTCTGTTTTTTTGTTTTTTTTGTTTTCTTTTTTTTTGTTTTTTTTTCCTTCTGAACGATTAGTCAAACGACAAATAATTTTTATATAAGTTATACGCTTAATATATGCATGTATTTATGTAACAACAACGACGTGATGTAACTGTTACGAGTGTATTGTTTTTTCTTTTTTTCTTTTTTTTTTTTATTATTGTTCTTCTTAAAAGATCAATCTTCTTCTTGTATATACGAGATTGTAATCTTATCTCGAAATTATTTTCACGATGATGATAATACGAATATCTGAGATATTTTCGAAACTATCGAGGAATATCAATACGACTATGTAATTCGAAAATGATATTCATTTATCCGTTCCGTCTTTTTCTTTTTGTTTTTTCATTTTTTCATTTTTTCTCTTTTTCATTCTTTTCGATATATATAACGGGTATATTCTTTTGTACGTCTTTATACGTGTATACATACGATGGAATAAGAAAAATGGAGGACAACGAAAGACGAGGAAACGAATAATATGTAAAAAGCTATTGTCGTGAAAACTAGTGAAAAAGTAGTAAAGCTTCGCGAGAGCTCGAAGTGTGCTCGTTATGTTCGGGGGTTGTTCTTTTAAGAAACAACCCCTACGTTCTTCCTTTTCCTGTTAGCGAAGGAACGAGTGCACGTTTCAATGTATGCGTATACATATTTCTTTATTATACATACATATGTATATGTACTTGTATGTCCTATATACAAGATGAGGCCAAACATAAATAAATTACAAAGGGTTTTTATAACTAAAAAAAAGATCAATGAATACAATAATAATAATAAATAATAATAATAATAATAATAATAATAATAATAATAATAATAATAACAAAATTCTTTCAATCAAAATGAATAAGATACATTTAAATAACAATAATAGTAATAATAATAATCTTCAATATTAAATGCAATATTAATAGTAATAATATAATCAGAGAAAGAGAGAGAGAGAGAGAGAGAGAGTTGACAATTTTACCGACTGAGATATATATCAAAGAGAAATAGAAAATGATAATGGAAGAGTGTGATAAATAGATGGACGATTAATAAGCTTGAGATTTATTCATAATAACCTTATCCATTATCTCGATTACAATGCAATTTGAGTATAAGTTACAACGTACAATAATTAGTGTCGAATAAATCAAAGGAAAAGGAAGAGAGATTATGTATGTATGTATGTATGTATGTATGTATGTATGTATGTATGTATGTATGTATGTATGTTTGTATAAATATATAATAAAAAGAAGAAAATATTAAAAGATGACAAAGTTATTATTATTATTATTATTATTATTATTATTATTATTATTATTATTATTATTATTATTATTATTATGATTATTTTTATTATTATTATTATTATTATTATTATTATTATTATTATTATGATTATTATTATTATTATTATTATTATTATTATTATTATTATAACTACTACTATTAATATTATTTAATGACATTAGTACTTATAATTTTGAATAATAATTTTACTTTTTTATTTTATTTTTGTAATACCAACTTGTGACAATAAGTTAATTAAGAAACTCATGGTCAAACTATATACACATATATGAAGAAGCTTATGTATCAGATGTAAGGGTAGTAATGGAAAGGAAGACCATACAAAAAGAAAGAGGAAAAGAGAGAGAGAGAGAGAGAGAGAGAGAGAGAGAGAAAGAGAGAGAGACTGGCTCATATATAAGGAAGAAAAAAGGAAGAGAATCAAAGAGGAAGGTGTAGTTAAAAGCTGACGTGGTCGTCTAATGGAGAGCAAACAGGATGGTGTTGTAAGTAAGCATGACACAGGGTATACATATACATATATATGTGTATATACACATATATATATATATATATATATATATATATATCATGTATGTATATTTGTACATGTTGACACCCATGCTTCTTCTTTGTTTCTCTCTCATTTACTCCCCTCTTTCATCCCCTCCTTCTTCCTACCCATCCTATCCTATCCCCGTCTCATTAAGTTGCACCATCTCTTTTTCTCTAATATCATAAACGAGTAATTTTATATGTTATATATATATATATATCCACGAATAATTTGCAATCGATTAAACGAATATATTAATCGATTAGAAATATTCGATGATTAGAGATATTCGTTTGAATTCATATCTCTTGCTTGCCCGAGCGAATAATCTTCGATTAATAATTATGAAATGTCATAATATATATATATATATATATATATATATATATATATATATAAATATAAATATTGAAAGAAAAAGAAAACGACATGAAATATAAAATTTAAATGTAAAATTAAAATTAAAATATTAAATTAAAATTCGAATTAAGACATAAAACTGACCGATTATAGATGGAGAAGATATGGAAAATAAAGAAATGTAAATACAAAAAAATACTATGAATGAAAATGAATGAATTAATTAATTAATAAAGATAGAATCATTAATTGAAAATCATTTTTACTATTTTGGACTATTTTATTGATACAATAATATTACAAAACTAAACGCGTGTTTCTTAGCACAGTTGAGTGACGTATCTCTAAGGTCGTACAAGTAGGACGGACGATGAGAGGGATGAAGATTCGCAAAAGATCCCCTTTCTCCCCCAACCCATCCATTCACTTTTTCACCCTTAGGAAAAATAATATCGACTCGTGTTTTTCGTCGAAGAAGATCAAACGTTTCGAGGAATACAAAAAAAAAAAAGAGAAAACATTTCTTTCGACGTCAAGGATTAAATTAAACGAAGTAAAAAGAAAGAATTAAATTAAACGAGTAAAAAAAGGAAAAAAAGAAAAAAAAGAAAAAAAAAGAAAGAAAAAAACAAACAAAAAAGAGACGCTAAAAAGATTAGAACGATACGCAAACGCGTACGTAGATATATGTTATTGAGTGTACAGGGATGTATGGGGGGTTTACGTTGAACACAGTTTATGTCTTTGTTTCTCATTGATTGAATGGAAAAAGTGATGTGTCATTAACGAAAAGGTCAATCAACTACACAACAACAACGACGACGACGATGACAATGATGATGATTGATTTCTGTCGGCATAAATATCAAAAATTGACACAACGTCATATTCATCCAATAATATCGAGCTCGAAATTCTTCGAAAGGATTCGTGACTATAGTTTTGTAAGCGAGAGATAGGTAATAATGCCGTTTCAAGGATCTCTTTTTACGAGATCGGGAAAGAGAAGGAGGATAGGAAAGGGGGGGGGGGGAGATTGGGGTAGAGAGATAAAAGAGAAGAGGATTGAAACGATGGACCGAGAAAGAATGCAAGACATACTCTCGCAAAATCGAGTTAGACCATACACGACAATCTCTTCTTTCTTTCTCTCTCTCTCTCTCTCTCTCTCTCTCTCTCTCTCTCTATTTCTTTTTCTCTCTTTCTTTAAAATGTCTGAACCATCGGTAAAAAGGATGGATGGAACGAAGGTACGTGCAATTTTCAGCACGAAACAGAAAGTATGATTGTAGGTATATATTGTGTATTGGTTTAGTCCTTGATATATTCGTGTTGTGTTGTTGTAGCATTGATACGAAAAACTGTGAATGAGTTTCTTTTTAGGATGTGGAGGGGATGAGTACGTACGTAGATGTAATCAATAAAAGAGACAACCGGGTTAAGATTATAGCGCTTTCTGAATTTAAATGGCCCTGTTCAAAGATGGGGAGAAAATTTAATCGAATCAATCGAATCCAATTAACTGCACCCCTATAGAAAAAAAAAGAAGAGAGAGAGAGAGAGAGAGAGAAAGAGACACATCTCATCTTTACACTTTGCTATTAAAGACAAACGAACGAATTCATTCCCATGAGAATCACCAAGCTATATATAGTTCTTTTTAATGTATTCGAACGTAAAGTGATATTGATCTTTTTTTTCTTTTTTTTTTTCCTTTGTTTTGTTATGTTTTATTCTTCATCTTTTTTTTTCTTTCTTCTCCTCCTTTTCTTTTCTTACGGTTTATGGGTATTAGCGTAATATCTTAGAATTTATTTGAGAAAAATCTTTCGGCACGTAACAAAGACGAAATGTCTTTATATAATTTGATTCGACGATTAGAACATTTATTTACTTCGTCGTATTATCGTCAATGATAAATATTAATATCGGCGATAATTGCGATTAACGTTCGAGCATGATTTTACGTTTATGACGTATCGACTTGCTTGAAGAAACGAAGAAGAAGAAGGGGGAAAAAAGAAAAAAAGAAAAGGAAAAAAAGAAAAACACTCGAACATAACAACGGCCTCTTAATCGCGCCATTTTACAGGAAAACACCGTTAAGGACCACTTTTCTAAATTACTTCTTAGCCAGCCTCTTTCTTCCTCCCCTCCTTGCGGCCTCCTCTTCCACAATCTCTCTCTCTCTCTCTCTCTCTCTCTCTCTCTCTCTATCAAGCTTGTTTACGTTCTATCATCCAACAACATTATTCTTTTGTTCCTCTTCTTCTTTTTCTTATTCTCGTTGTTCCTTTTTATTTCTTTTCTCTTCTTCCTTTTTTATCTTTTTTCTTTATTTTTTTCACTTGTTAGTCTCTTTCTTTCCTTTCCTTTCCTTTCTTTTCCTTTATTGCATTTTATTTTATCTCATTTTATTTTATTTTATTTTATTTTATTTTATTTTATATTCGTACCTCCTCCATCTCCCTTTCTCATTCTTCTCTCCTCCTTTCTCTCGCAATTCTATTGCGAGTTACTTGGCGTCGCGCCATACTGCTTCCGCTGTGGTATATTTTTATTATTAATTAACAAATAAAAAGAAAGCAAGAAAGAGGTGTTTAATACACGGATTTAAAAGTTGCTTATAATGAGAAAGAGAAAGAGAGAGAGAGAGAGAGAGAGAGAGAGAGAGAGAGAGAGAGAGAAGTAGTTCGCGCGAAAAAGATATATACATATGTATGTATGTATGCATGTATGTATGTATGCATGTATGTATGTATGCATTTAAGAAAGTAAATAGTACCACTTTGCGTAGTTATAAAACAGTAGTGCATTAACCGTCGAACTTTCTTCGACGTCGTGTTGATGATTAACTTTCATTCTTCTTCTTTTAACACTTTCCTCCTGACCGGCCCCGCCTCGTCCCGCCCCCTGACCCCTTTAACCCAATCTATTCACCCACGATAGCATCTTCTTTCTGCCAGATACGTTCTGCTCCAACAAATCCACTTTCTTTTCTCTCAAACTACCTTTTTTACGATCCTTATTTTTTCATTCACGTTGATTATATCCCTGAATATATTAATAGTTCATCGTTCATTAGGTCTTCCATCTAATCGGTCTTTTTTCTTTTTTAGTTGTTTGTCGTTCTTCTTCTTCTTCCTTTTCCTCGCTTTTTTTTTTTTTTTTCTAAGCAAGAAAAAGTAATGCCAGAAAATTCGAATCGTTTAGTTAATGAAAGGCTTAATTTCACGGGAAGAAAATGTAGTTTGATAAAGTAACGCAGAATTGTTTCATTTTTAATATTTTCTTTTGTAATTCTTTTTTTTTTCTTCTTCCTTTTTTTTCGCGTTTTTTCTTTTCTTTTTTTGGAGACTAGTAGAGAGAAAGAGAGAGAAAGAGAGACAGAGAGAGAGTGAGAGAGAGAAAAAGAGAAAAAGAGAAAAAGGAATATCTATGTATGCGTGCGCACGTATTCATTTAATTAACAATACAATTAATTGTTTGTATAATAGATCGATAAAAAAGAAAGTAAAACAATTTTTGTAGTAACGATAAAAAAATATTGTTTGATCTTTTTTTCTTTTTTTTTTCTTTTTCTTTTTCTTTTTCTTTTTCTTTTTCCTTCTTACTAATGATACGCTGCCTTACTAGAGAAATAATTAGATCAATAATAATATTAATTTTTCAATTATTATTAGAGATAATAGTAGATACTTTTATTAAAGATATTTCCTTTTTCTTGTTTTCTTCTTTTTATTTATTTATTTATTTTTTTTTTTTCTATATAAATACGGATGGAAAAAAAATTCTATAGATAATTTAATTAATAATGATATTTTATCGTAAATATTTTTGAATGATAAAAAAAAAAGAAAAAAGGAAAAAAGAACAAAAAGTAAAAGAATCTTACAAAATTGCTAATATTAAAGATTTCTATATAAGGAACTTAATCATAAAAGTTCCCTTCCGCAAAATAATATAATTATTAACGAGTTTGCGAATATATAAAGACGTTTATAATGAAAATGACATAAGTTTCAAACATTTGCCTTCTTAACAGGATATTTAACACGATTTACATTTCAATCGATTCAAAAATATTGATAAACGCTAATGAATTATTTTATTTTCTTCGAATCTTCTTTGTAATGTAAATCGATTATATAAATTCATTTTTACAATAATTTTTATAAATATTATCTAAACTAATAAGATATATGGATTATAAATGATAAAAAGATAAATTTCATAATTACATAATTATCGAATATCGAATATCGTAAGTAACGAACTATTTAAATTTCACTGAATATCGAATCACATATTTAATTAATGAATATTTATTTTCGTAATTACATTTTTTGATAAATATAAACAATTCGACTTTTCAAGCCAATATCATAAACAATTTCATTCCATCTTTCCCTCCCTCCCCCCCCCCACCGCCCCGTCCTACCATCTTTTCCTATATAACGTAAGATCATTTTCATTTAATTAAGGATATATGAAAAGTATTTAAATGTTGAACTCTCTCATATCAATCGAACGATGATATTAAAAGTAAATGATAAATTTGAAATGATAGACAATGATAAGGCCAATGATCAAGAAAATGAAAACACGATGATAATTCAAAAGATATAAAATTATTTTACCATTTGAAACGTTCAACTTTCTATTTACTTTTATTTATTTATTTATTTATTTATTATATCATTTTGCAATTTTTATTTTATCTAAAGCTTAAAGTATTATCGATATCCATAGATACGTAAATATATGTATATACGTGTTTTATGTACATACATAGATACAGTATATGTATGCTCTCCCTCCTCCCTCCCTCCCCCATCCGACCCCCATGTGTCTATGTATATATAAATACACATACATAGGAGGACACGATGAAGCATCGCGTTCTCTCAGTTGCGTACATTGGCCCTTCCCTGTAGTACACAACACGTCCCGTTACATTGTACATACGTATTAAATTCTTTCGATCCGTCGAGCAGAATCATCCGATAGGCGTTCGAGCATACGCCGTACGAAGTTTGCGTTCACGCCTGGTGCGAATATAAAGGCAGGACGGACGTCTTTGTGCAGTGCCGTTGCACCGGCAAAAAGTGTTTAACGTAGATAGGTGTGTAAAAAATGTACGGTGCATTCTGTAAACATTTTGAGATCGTCGATTATCCCATGAGAGAGAAAGAGAGAAAGAGTGAGAAAGAGAGAAAGAGAGAGAGAGAGAGAGAGAGAGAGAGAGAGAGAAAATGCAACAGGCTCTTTGTCGCCGGCTTTGAAATTTCACCAAAACTATTTCCGCTTTTTATACTTATTATATCTCTAACCATATGTGACATAATTTTATTTTTATTTACTACAACATAGTTTATTAATATTAATTCTAATATTAATACGGATACGATCCGATAAAATTGAAAAGGAATGAAAGGTATGAAATTGTTTTTTTCTCTCTTTTTTTTTCTTCTTTTCTTTTTTTTTTTTTTTTTTTAACGAGGAATCGTTTAAGAAGAAACGAATACAATGAAGAGAGAAAAAAAAATTAAGGAAAAAGAAAAGGATATGAATATTAAAATTCATAGTTTTTCTTTTTCTTCGATTTTGTTTGTTATTATACGATTGAACGTAAAAGGAATTAATTGTTCTTCCTCTTTTGAAAGGAAATCGATTTTCTTTTCGATTCGTTAATAATAATCTCTCGTTCATCATCTCTCAATTAATAAACGTTTTGTGCGGAACGAATTAAAAAAAAAAAAAAAAAAAAAAGCAAGAAAAAAGAAGAAAGAAAAAAGAAAGCAAAAATAAAAATAAACAATGTAAATGAATAAATATAAATAAATAATAATCTATAATAATAAAATCTATATGAATATATCGATGTAAATGATATAATAATATAAATAATGAGACGAATGAATGAATATCTTAATTTCTTAATATCAATATTATCGAATATTAAATTTTATCAAATCAATTATGGGAACAAAAGATAATAAGTTCGAAGTTACGTAATTACTACTTTTCATTTTTTAATAATATAAATTATTAATATAAATAAATAATATAATTTATATGAATATATCGATGTAAATAATATAATAATATAAATAATGAAACGAATGAATATCTCATTTTCTTAATATCGAATATCAAATGTTAACGAATCACTTATAAGAAAATTAAAAAGAAAAAAGAAAAAATGAACTCCGAGTACGTTATAAATTCTTTCCATTTACAATAATATAAATGAGTATTATAATCAATACGAACATATCGATGTAAATAATATAATAACATTAAATAACGTGAACGAATGAATATCTTCAATTTCTTGATATATCCATATTATCGGAATATTAAATTTTATCGAACCAATTACAAAAAAAAAAAAAAAAAGAAAGAAAAGAAAAAAAAGAAAGGAAAGAAAGAAAGAAAAAAAAAAAGAAAATAAGTTCCGTGAACGTAGTTACTTCTTTCCATTTTGATTTCAAACCACTATCTCTAATCCTATTTTATCCTCTCCCTCCCTTAGCCCTTTTTCTATCACAAAAGAAAAGAGAGAAAAAATGGGATAAAAATCGTAATATCCATGGAAGAGAAAAAGTGAGAGAGAGAGAGAGAGAGAGAGAGAGAGAGAGAGAGAGAGAGAGAGAGAGAGAGAGGGAGACAGGGAAACAGAAAGAAAGAAAGAAAGAAAGAAGAGGGAGAAGGAAATAAAAAAAGAAAAAGATAAAGAAGAAGATAAAGAAAAAAAAAAAGAAAAAGAAGAAGAAAATACAATGGCGTAGGACATAGGCGTTCATCCCAAGCCGCGAAATAAACACTGTGGCCTGGTTCGAGTTGAGTGCTCGAAGGAGGGTTTCAATGCTTTCGAATAAGCGACGAAAATGGAAGGGATGCTAGACAAGAGGATTTGCTATGTAGGAAACCTCCTAGGCTTGGTACATGAGCATGAACACGCGTACTATGTATTGAAAGACGAGGCTACTTTTCCTCATCCTCCTCCATCCTCTTCCATCCTCTTCCATCCTCCTCCATCCTCCTCTTATTCTTCTTCTGTTACGTCTTCTTCCTTCCTTCCTTCTTTTCTTTCTTTCTTCCTTTTTTCTTTTTGTTCTTTTTTTCTTTCCTTTTTTTTTCTTTTCTTTTTTTCTTCTTCTTCTTTTTTTTTTCTTTTTTTTTCTTATCCTTATTCTGGTCGATGCTCTTGCCAAGACTTATACGACGATACTCACGCTTTTCTCTCTTTATCCGAAGACCGAGAGTATTTTCCAAGCATGAAGAAAATCCTACTCGATGGAATACCATTAGGAGGAACTAGGACGAGATTTCGTTGACCCTTTCTCTTGATAGTTCTTGTCACTTCATTCATATGATTTTTTTTATATCGATTTTTTCTTATTTCCTTTCCTTCCTGTTCTCTCTTGTTTCTTATTTTTGTTGTTGTTGTTGTTGTTGTTGTTGTTGTTGTTGTTGTTGTTGTTGTTGTTGTGATTGTTCCTTTTTTCTTCTTTCTTTTTTTTTTTTACTTTCAGTCGTTCGACAATTTGTTTTGTAAAGTTGTATAGGGATATATAAGAAAATTGAATTGTTGTACGGTATTTTTTTTTTTTCTTTTTTTTTTTCTTAATATTAAAAAATATTAATAGAAAAGTCATTAAAATTTTGATAAATATTTCGTTTTATATATTATTATATTTATATATTTATAATAAAATTATTATTTCCTATATGAAAAGTTTTCGTTTCAATTGTGTCGAATAATTTTACATATTCATAAAAACATTTGTTGAAATATCGTTGAAAAATTTTTTTCTTCCCCCCCCCCTCCCCTATTAGAAATGACTTCTTTAAAGAAGTTTTTAACATTATTCCCATAAATAACATTTTATGTTCAATTATTACATTTATAATCGTAAAGTAACGAATTACAATTTGAAACAAAATGAAATAACTTACGAGATCTTTAATCATTTAATAATTTCATAATTAAATATTCGAAATGATCCAATTGATTGATATACGATTATTAATTAAAACATTACAATTCTTTTTTTCCTACGAGCTATTCCTTATTAAAATATTTAACATTTCTAAAATTAATTATTTGAATTGAAAAATTATTTCAATTAAAAATTAATTCATCGTGATAGAATAAAATTGAATTAACTATTAAATCATGACGTATTCTAATAAATAAAAAAAAATTATTAAATAAATCGAACGATATCTCGTGTGTTCATCAATGCGACCATCTCTATATTAAATGGAAATCATCAAATGAAATCATTAAATAAAATTATCAAAACAACTGCCGTTCAATGAAGATCAGAATTCATCCTCCCTTTTAACCCCCCTTCCGCCCATTTCCCAAAAAAATAAAAAACAAAAAATAAAAAAAAATAAAAAGAAAAGAAATCAGAAAAATCTGTGATCTCATGAAAGCACACGAGTTCGATTGTTTTTAGATCATCACTCGTCTGTACACTGCACACAGTGGAGAGAGAGAGAGAGAGAGAGAGAGACAGAGAGAGAGAAAGAGAGGCAGAAAAAAAGAAAGAAAAAGAGTGAGCGAAAGAGAGACAGAGAGAGAGAGAGAGAGAGAGAGAGAGAGAGAGAAAGAGAGAGAGGAAGAAAAAAATCAATCCGACATTCGAGCATTCATTTGGAACACCTATGTTGGGATTGGCACTCGAAGATCATGGACGAACGGATCGAGAATGACTCTTCCTTCTAGGGAATATAACGCAACGACGAGCAACCAATGATGAACCATTCTCGTTAGCTTCAAAACGTCAATGGGTGTCCGTCGAACTGTCCGAATCATTGAATAGGAGGAAAAGAGACAGATATATATGTATATATGGATGAATAGATAGAGAGAGAGAGAGAGAGAGAGAGAGAGAGAGAGAGAGAGAGAGAGAGAGAGAAAGAGAGAGAGAAAGAGAAAGGGAGAGAGAAAAATAAAGGATCGATGGCAGTGATCTCAATGATCCATCGTTGAAGATGAACTACTAGCAGGATATTTCGGATCCTTCGGTACTCACGTACCGAATATTTCTCGAGTACTCGATTCCCACATCGGACTTCGTCCACATTCGTTATCATCTGCCTTGTTTTCTTCTTTCTTTATTCCTTTCCCTCCTTCCTTCTCTCTCCCCCTCTCTCACTCTCTCTCTCACTCTTTCTCTTACTCTTTCTCTTCCCATCTTTTTCCCTCTTTTCTCTCTATCTCTTTCTTTCTTTCTCCTTTTTTTTTACAGTACTCGGGATGAATTCCTCTCTCGCACACTTTTTGCACATCGGTCGTACGATAATTGGAGAAGGGTCGACGACGTGAATTTTGTTCTCCCCCCCACCCTTTTCCTCCCTTCTCATGCTTTCTCTCTCTCTCTCTCTCTCTCTCTCTCTCTTCCTCCCCTTCTCTACGTATGTTTTATTCCCTTTCTTTTTTTTTCTAATTTTTCTTTTTCCTTTCTCTCTTCTTACCAGAACGCCATCACGAACCTTCGCTCACCGTCCGTCGGCTAATTGAGCCTCGTTTACCTTTGAGCCGATACCATCTCGTTCCTCCACCCTTCTTCTCCAACCCTTCTACCATCTCTCAACCTTCTTTTTTCTTTCTTTTTTTCCTCCTCCCCCCGCCCCTTCTCTTTTTCTTTCTCTCTGTTTTTTCTATTTTTTCTTTCTTTTTCCTTTTTCTTTTTTCTTTTCTTTTTTTTTCAGCCCTCATCTACCTATCTATACTTCGACCGACAAACCCTGATCGCCCATACTCTCGTTCAATTAGCGATTTCAAATACAAGCATTCTCTCGTATTTTCCTTCGGGACTCTACATATCATTTTGATCCCATCCCCCTCCCCCTTTTTGCTCCCTTATTTCTTTTTTTTTCTTTCTTATTCTTATTGGATATATATATATATATATATACATGTACGAATGCGAAATATCTTTTACGTGCATTTCGAAGAATCGTTAGAAATGAAATACAATGAACAAAAAATAAAGAAAATTGTATAATATATTAAGAAAATTGTTGTCGTTGAAAATGTATCTTTTTATATAATTATTTTCAATCTGATAACGTCAATTCTTTTTTTTTCGTCTTTAATTAATTTCGATCCATCGTTTGTTCTTGTTTTAATATATCAAAAGAAAAAGATTAAATCGTTTGTTGTTAATCATTTTAAATATTATCATTTGTTATTTTATCAACAATTATTTCGTTTTGTTTCCTCTTTTTTTTTTCTTTGTTATTTCTAATGTTTTAACGTGCATTATTAATTTATTTACATGTAATTTTATGTTTCACTCGTCTGTCGATTTAAGTAGATTAAATGGTTATTGTGTTCGTTAAGAAGATTTTTTTAATTATCATTAAAAAATCCATAGTAAATAAGAAAAGATATGTTTCGTATGAAATAAATGTAAAATTTTGGTAACATTTTGGAAATCAAAGTCGTGTTTAAATGAGATTAAATTTTCAACATTTTCTTTTTTTCTATATTTAATAATATAAATAATATATGTTAAACTAATAACTGTTATCACAGTAATTAAATATTAATATATTTAATTTCATTAAAAAAGTGTAATAAATTAATCTTATGAATTGTATTACTTATTAAAAATTTTACAAAATATATTTCGTAGAAATAATTTTATGGAAAAAAAAAAAATAATAATTATTAATATTCAAAACATTCGTGGTTACAACATAAACGACATATGAAAATTTTCAACGAAAATTATTTTCAGTGAAAAAAGAAAAAGAAAAACAAAAAGAAAAAAAATAATAAAAAACGAGAACAAACGAAATCTTTAAAATGAAAAACAATTTAGATCAAATAAACGATAAATTAAATCGTTCCTGATTAAATTATATACATTATTTACATGAACAAAATTCTTTTATATAAATAATTTCATTTTAATAAAATCTGTATAATCCTAAGTCTGAGAAACGGGGGAGTTCCTTCTTTCTCTTTCCTTTTTCATCAATATATTCCGAATAGATATATTATTATATACATATATTACAATTTAATAACATAAAATATATATATATATAAAATCATGAAATTTTTAAAATTTATGAAATCTTAAAAATTACAAATTCGTACGATCATGTCAAACGAGTGTATAACGAGATGAATAACATAGTGAGAGAGGACGAGAAGTAAGTGGGGGAAGTGGATTGAACGGGATGAGGGTTCAAAGGGTATGAGGTTGAATGTAAGAGTATCGTGCAACAATTGAACAAATGTCTCGTCAATTTATTCGAATAACGTATGTATATGTCTGTGTATGTAAGTACATACATACGTACAGTTTGGATCCCTCGATCGAGCGAAAATGCGAGCGTAACTTTTGTTAAGTGGACGCGATCGTACGGTTCCTCTTTTTATCTCCTTTTCACGAGACCCTTGTCTCGTCGTCGCTTATTTACGGTCGCGTCGGCCATTCTTGTTCGTATACGAAATTACTGGACTGTGTGCATGCCCGTGAAAATACCCATCGTAAATAAACTCCCCAACCATTTTCGAAGATTCGAGAGATCGTTTCGAGTCACGCTCCGAACTAAAATCTCACTTTTCTTTTCTTTTTTTCCCTCTTTTTTATTTTTTTTTTCTTTTTTTTTTCTTTTCTTTTCTTTCTTTTTTTATTGTTATTTTTTTCTCTCATCGTTTCGTCTTCGTTTACTTTTCTCCTTTTATTTATTTATTTTTTCTTTTTGTTTTTTTTTTGTGTTTTTCTTTTTTTTGGTTTAATCACTCACTCTTAAACTGTTCGAAGAAAATCGCAGTACGCGTCATTTCGTTCATTAATAAGAATTAATAATTGTCGTTAATTTATGTTATTAATAATGTATATATGCGTTATTTATTTTGGTATATTATTAATAATATAATTATGAGATATTAGAGATATTAGTTATCTTATACATAATATATATATATATATATATATTTATATATATATATATATATATATATATATGTATGTATATATATATGATATTATCAATAATAATTAGGCATGATGCTTGTATGACGTTTATATGTTTATATTTCATTAAATTTATATATATAATCTCAATACTATATTTTTAATAATAATTATATATATAATATATATATATATATGTATAATATTATTATACATAATATTATAGTATATATTATATACTATATGTGTATATGATATTATTAATTATATTTATATACATCAAATAAACATATATATATATATAATATTAATAATAATTATGCACGCTATATATGTATATATGACGTCTGCAATATAATTATTATAATAATAGTTATGTAAGATAAATAAACATATATATATATATATATATATATATATGATATATATATAATATTATTATAATAATAATAATGCATGATATAAGTGTAAATATAGATAAGATATGTATATTAATATTATTAATATAAACATATATATATATATATACCTTTATATATATATGTATATATATTGTCACTAATAATTATGCATGATATATACCTATGATATTATTAACTATTATGCATAATTTATAAATTATATATAATTTATATAAATGACATTGTAAATAACAATTATGCCCAATATATAAATAATTTTTATGAACTAATACATCTTTTCTCTTTCAATTATTCGTTTGACAACAACAACAATAATAATAATAATAATGATAATAATAATAATAATAATAATAATAATAATAATAATAATAAGAATAAGAATAAGAATAATAATAATAATAATAGTAATAACAATAATAAAAGAAAAGAAATAATGAAAAAAAAAATAAAATAATAAAGATATGATTATTTTGATTAGCGAAAAGATTCGACAATCCGATTGGATTATGAAATAAAATGAAATGGTTATAGTTCGTATATCGTAAGAGATATATCAACGTAGAAAACTTTTCAATTATAAACACTTCACAGGTTATACGAGATGGCAGCCTGCTGTTCCCTCGTTGACTCGTATCCGTCCTTCCGAAAATACGCGAAAACTTGGCCCGGCTTAGTCTGAAAGGCTATCGTTTGTCTTCCTAAAGTTTTGCACGACAGCTGGCCTCTCTTTACGGGTCGAAGAACACCGGAAACGTTTTCATGGACGGGTTAATCGATCGCATCGGTGTGAATGATATCACTGCAGAGATCTGCAGAACAGATAAACGAATATAAAGACTTTTACGTCGTTTCTCGCGATTACACGCAGATAGGTATATAATAATAATAATAATAATAATAATAATAATAATAATAATAATAATAATAATAATAATAATAATAATAATAATAATAATAATAATAATAATAATAATAACAAAACGAAAAAGAAAGAGAAAAAGGAAAAAAGAAAAAAAAAGAGAGAAAAGGAAAGTCAAACAAAAATCGAAACGATAGAGATACGTTACGTTGGAAAAAGAAAAAAAGAAAAAAGGAAATCAATTCAAAACGTGCGATAAGTGTGAAGATTTGTTGATGAAGTGCAAAAAAATATTCTCATCGATAGAACGTTCCTCTTTTTCTTTTTCTTCTTTTTTTTCTTCCCCCCCCCCCCCTCCCCACCCCGCTTAACTCTCGAGCAGTAAATTTTTTTTTGTTTGTTTTTTTTTTTTCTCTTTTTTTTTTTTCATAAATTTAACTCGATCAAACACGAAGTTTAAATTCATCGCATTTTCATAATTGTAAATTACGTTTTTACGTTGAAAATAAAGAAAAATCAACGGTATTATTTGTAATTAATTTCAATTTCTTTCGATGTGGTTCACTCCAGAAAATATATTTTTTGTTTCTCTCTCAATTTTTCCTTTACGTGTTACATTATGTTTTTTTTTTTTTTTTCACGTATTTCACGCATTTATTATTTCTGGGATTTTAATTTTAATTAGAAATGTGTTCCCATGCGTTACTTCTTTAAAATAAGTACTTAGTTATATGCACATGCATCGTATACACATACACACATATACACATATACATATATATAATACATTACGTGTAAACGTTGCACAACATTACGTTTTTCATCTTTTACAAAATGTACGATCGTACACCTCTCGAAAAAAAAAAGAAGTTAATTTTTCATCAGTATTTACATCGAAACATAGGATTTTTAATGACAAAGTCGATGCACTACAAACGTGTAGGATGAAAATAAATTTCGCAGCATCGATTTTTTCGTCGAATTTATTAAAAACGAAAAATAAATAGACAAAATGTAATATCATACGTTGTTTCGAGCACTACAGTTCAAAAATATCATTTGTTGAATTTCTGAAGGCTTCATGTCAGTTGAAATTATTTTTTTTAAATTCGCTTTTCTAATAAATAATAATAATAGTAATAATAAAAAAAAAAAAAATAATAATAATAATAGTAATAATAATAATAATAATAATAATAATAATAATTGGCATATGAGATGGTAGATATAATTCATCATTTTTTTAACTCAAACGAAATTTAACTCTATTCAGAAATTATATTATAACAATATACATGTATGCATACACACACATCCACATATATAGGTATATAAAATATGTGTGTTCGTACGAATATATAGATATATTGTATAGGTATATTAAAATATATTAAAAAAGTATGTAAGAAGAGAAATACACGGACAAGAATAAAATTGTAATTGGCAATATTTTTGATTACGTTGAAAAAATGGAACGAACGCGTATATTATGAATGAAATATAACGTATATTAAAATATATATATATATATATATATATATATATATATATATATATATACATATATATTAAACTATTAATTATCAAAATTTATTATATATTTTCTTTTTATTACACGAATGAAAAACATTATAAATTTTAATATTAATGATATAAAATAATATTAAATATATTAGTAATATACATATGCGTGTATATAAAGAGAATTACGTTAGAATAAAAGAGAAAGAAATTTTTCGATTGGTCGTCAAAATGTGACGGGTCTACAAATGCCATTCGCATCTCGTTTAAATCCTACATCACATTGTATTTGAGGTGCATTTATGATAGCCTCTGAACACATGTCTTCTGAAGAGCCTCTAAGAGATAATTCAAGCATAGAAGGCATTGTCGTTTGTTCCTCATTTATTTTCTCCGTATTTATAAAAATCGTTGTTAAAGGTAACGATGACGTGCTAACAGGAGGTTCAGTCAATTCTCCATTTATTAGCACGATTGCGAAAAAACTGCCCAGCAAGGATATCATCCTCCTAGAAATAAAACAAAATATTATTATGTTCGTTATGCTCAAAGTCAATGAATAATAAAAAAATTCCAATTCGATTTAAATATCAAATAAGAAAAAAAAAGAACATATATATTTTTTCAACAAATAAAAGTTTTTTTAAAAAGCCTTCATAACAGAAAAGTGACCCTATCTTTTTACATTCATTTATTTAAAAGAAATAATATTATTATAAAAAACTATATATTTTATATATATATAGTTATATAATAAAAATATATGTATAAAATATATAATTCTTATATATTATATAGTATATATGCATATATATTATAATTTTGTTTTCATTAAAAGCGCAACGTAATCTAAATTATTTCTTTATTTATTTATTTTTAATGATATATAAGTACCTTTTTTTTGTATAAATAAATAAATTTTTTTCCATTATAAATAACACATATACGTATACACATACACATATATACATTCATACATATATTAGGTTGGAAACTATGAAACGGGCGTTGAATGAACATATACTAAACAAAAAACGCCCGTTTCATAGTTTCCAACCTAATATATAAAGAAAATTTTTATTCTCATTCATTTATACCTTTCTTTTTTATTTTGTTTCCTTTTGTCATTACAAAATTTTCTAACTCACACGATAACGATAATATGATTATTATTATTATTATTATTAAAAAAATGATCGATTCGAATGCTTACCTTTCAGTTGCAATTGAAAAGATTTTTTCCAAAGTCATATAACGAATTGATCGATGTATAGAACATATATATATATATAAAAGAAAAAAAAATAGAAAAAAAAATATCCTATCGCACGAACGATAAGTTTGCGAACGAGTATAAACAAAACTTTTCATTGAAGTAGAGTACGATATCTATCTCTTACTTATACTCATCGAAATAGCTACGATTATGTAATATTTGAGGTTCTTCAAATGTCAAAAGATGACATAATAGTAAATCACTTCCGTGAATCCTATTACGGAATCTTGTCTCTGTCTTTCTCTCTCTCTCTCTCTATCTCTTTCGTTCTGTTTGTTTGTATGTATGTGATAAAGATAAAGTCAGATATAATTAAGTAATTTTAATGACCATCTTACGATTAATGATCATATGCATGTGTTAGTTTTATCAGTAGGACAATATATTTCAAAATAATATAAAAATATAATCGTGAACTCGTGAACTCGTGAATTCTTTTTAATAATGATCATTTTTCTTATTATTTTAAGATGATATTATAAAACAGTATGATATATGAATAAATATTTTAAAGAAAAATCAATGAAAAAAAGTTTTCCTTCGAATAAAACACATGAGAACGCTTTGTTGTACGACGAATTGTTTCGTTTAATATCGCAACGATCAATCTTTACGGAATATGTTTGTATAACCTTCGATTTAATTCGAACGTTATGTACGTTGTAATGTTAGAAAATGACGTAATCAGGAAACACGTACATAAGTATATTTACCTTACTTAGTGTTTATAAATACGATGATCGTTCGAATGGAAAGACAGATACGTTCGTACTTTTCTACAATGAGGACAACGATATCGATCTTCCTGATACATATATATATATATATATATATATATATATATGTCATAGATACATACATACGTACATACATATATGCATACATAAAATGAAAAATTTTTATTATTCATTTATTCCTTTTTTCTAATTTCTAATTAACACGTTCCGTGCCAAGCCATTTTTGCCTGACTTGTCGTTCAGGGCATTTGATATTTTGACTAAAGAAAAAAATGACTGCGTGTACCACCGGTGGTACACGTGGCCCGAAGGTGAAACTTAACGTGTACCACCGGTGGTACACATGGCACGAAACGTGTTAAACAATTTTATATATATATATATATATATATAAAATCAATTATTTGTATTAATACATCGTAACATGTAAATCATTTCATTTCAGGAAAGTACTTTATTTATTCAGTGATTTAATGATGAGTTATAAGTGATTATGATAATGTTACGTAAATTTTCATATAATAATTAGTTAATTAAACCGTTGATTATTCATTTGTATAATTTTTATGTCCTTCGGATCGATGAAAAAAAAAAACAAAAAAAGAGAGAGAGAGAATAATAAATCGTCGAGATCTCTTCGGAAGAACAAAAGCTAGATCATTTCGTAATACTACGATAAGAATCAACGTGCGTGTTATTTTTTTTTTCTTTCCCTTTTTTTTTCTTTTTCTTTTTCTTTTTTTTTTTGTTTCTATTAATTTGCACGACTTTCAGGTATAACACTAATGCAATGGAGACAATGTGCGATAATCAAAATTCCTTAAAGCTTAACATGATTATGACAACGGAAAGAAATTGAAATTATTAAATCGAAGATAAGTGAAAAAAAAGGAAAGATAATAATTTAATTGTTTGCTTGATACGTTTTTTATTTTTTTATTCTTTTATTTTTTTTTTTATTTTTTTTATTTTTTCCTATTTACATATAAGTCTGAACAAAAGTGTAACTCCTTTTCGTAGTTATTAATTAAAAATTGTTGTGTAAATTAGAAAATTTCAAACGAGTACGTATCAACTTTGGTTATCGAAAATATTAGACATTAAGATAAACAGATAAATCGAATTATATACTTGTATCAGATAGATCGATCATTTACGTGTTTATATATTAATAATAATTGTTTCCTTTTCTTCTCATTATTTTTAATCATACGTAATCCTTAAAAATTGTAATGGTAATTATAAATTGAAGTATTAATTGCTTGATCGTAATGAAATAATTTATCTGAAAAAGAAATAAATGATTTAAAAAAAAAAAAAAATGTTTGTATGAATCGAGAGAGTATTATTATTTTTTTTTCTTTTTTTTTTTTTTTTTCATCAAAGATGAAGCAATAATTCGAACTTTGCATTAATTATCTAGTGAAAGTATCATTGAATGATACTGAACGTACTATGCAATTAAGAAACTACCGTCTGTATATATATATATATATATATATATATATATATATATATATATATATATTTGCGTGTGTATGTATTTGTATTGAGAAAAACATATGTCAAAAAATACATACGTCAAAAAAACATATGTCAAAAAATACATATTCTCAAAGATATTATTATATTTGACGTATCGTGAATAGAAGATAAATAATTAAATAAATACATTTCTTGTCTTTTTCTTCTTCTCTTATTTCTTCTACAATATCGATCTTAAAAAAGATAAATATTTATTATTATATACAATTTTATGATTTATTTGACAATTAGAAATCAAAAATTACAAAGAAAAAAGTGTAATGCATTCAGTTTCCTTAGAAAAAGTTAATAAATTCAGTTTCCAAATAATTTGATTAATAAAATATCAATAGAATATAAATAAAAATATATTATCTCGTTGTTTTCCTTCTTGTTGTAAAAAAAAAAAAAATAGAAAAGAAAACAAAAAAAAAAAAGACAAATAATTGAATGAAAAATGAGATCACTTTAATTAGACGGATTTAAGATCATTAAAAAACGTGTGTCTAATTTCACATAACAGGCTCTCTTTACGGATAGGAATTTGCGTCTTTTAGAGATGTTGCAATAAGTATCCTTTACGTATCTTGAAGAAATTTCATTAATTCACAAAGAATAAAAATAGTCTCTTGTTCTATCTCGAAGGACTCAAGAAGGATCCTCGATAACAAGGACCTAAACTCTACTATGCTTTAAAAAAAAAAAAAAAAAAAGGAAGCAAGATTTGATCAAATCTCATTTCGTTCGTAAAATATTGTAAACGAATGAAATAATTTTTTTCTCTATCATTAATAATTGATCGAACGTCTGATTGATATCAAACTCATTTACGAAAAACATCGTTCGATCTGGAGAATATTTTCGAAACATTCATCGATGCGAATTTTTTTCCTAATCATCTATCATGATAATTTCATCAATTGATCAAAGATTCTTTTTGATAGGGAATGTAAAATTTAAATATTACCATAACATCGATCCTCAAGATTTATACAATCAAATAAATTCTCGATACATATTGACAAATATACTCGTGTCTAATTGCATTAACATTGACATTCTCGTTTCTCGTCAAATACATAGTACAATATCGTTATGCCATATGATTCGAGCAATCATTGACTTTCATTGTGTTTATTATCGAACCTTCGTAAATGAAACAAAAACGTGACGACGTAATTGACGACCTGAAAGCTCAAAGAATTCTCATCGAAAAAATATCAAACGACACTTGAATAACTTCAAAAGGTTTAACGATTGATTTTTCTCGAGTACAACTAATTGTTCGAGTTGGAAGACACCGTCATATCGGGTAGCCATTTTGACGCCCATCGATCGACTCATCTGTAACTACTACACGGGTTATCCCTGTGTCAGGATTAGAGAGTAGGACGCGAGTGATCGAAGATCATCAACGAAACAACAACCTTGTCACCGTTTAGAATCTACTACGTTACGTTAGAACCCAACAAACGGTATTCTCAAGTGTAATAGGGTATACTTGTTATATAAAAGGATCTATTACATGCAACGAGAGATAAACGTCTAATGATTACCGAGAGTGCACTTAACGTTCGATGAAAATGTGATCGTTCGTAATTTATTTCGTTGCATTTTTATTAATGACGTCACCATTAACTGTCGATAAGAAAAGACTTAGTGAATCGATCTAACAATGGAAATGAGTTTAAATTACATGGAAATTGATTTATCCAAAATGACAAGTCGATCGGATGAGTTCAATGAAAATAAATTGAAACTATAAATAACGATTGTATTAACTAAAGTAAACGTAATATTTATACTTTGTTAATTGAAAATTGACGATACATTTTAATGGAACACTTCTTTGTCTATTATCGAAACATTGCATCTTGATTACTTTCAATACTTTTTTTTTTTTTTTTTTTTTTGCCTTCAATCGAATTCCCAATGTATTTATTTACCTGTTACATTTATTTTTATATCATTGATTGTTTTTTTTTTTTTTCAATTGAATCTTTAAACATAAAGTTCCATCTTAATTAACGCCATTGGAAGTAACAGAGTTCGTTTTCGCGTTTCTGTGAGAATTTTCTTAGCAGCATGATTGAAATGATTCCTTCTTTTTTTATTAAATTAACAAAAAAAAAAAATCAAAAAAGAAAAAACAAAAAAACAAAAAATAAATTGTAAAAACAAACTATAAAAAACATTTATTAAAAAATATTATTATTATTATTATTTATTTATTTATTATTGTTGATTGTCATTCATTTGAAAAAAAAAATTTTTTTAATAAATTATAAATTTTTAAAATTTATTTAATTTATTTAATTTATTTAATTTAAATTTAATCGTTGATCATAATATAAAAAGCTTACACCTGTCATTCTCGTCTCGTTTTTGTCCTTCATAGGATTAATCGTCGTTGATAATAATGGCGAAATAGTTATAAGTTATATCAATTGTCAATTTATCAACACGATTTCTATGAAATCAGTTAACAAGGATTTTATCATTCACGAGAAAATTAATTTTGTGTTGGTTAAAAATTATAAATATAAAAATTAAAAGAAAAAAAAAATTATATCTGTTATGTTCTTTTTTTTTAGATTTTAGATAACTTGGATTTTTTATCTCCATTGAAGATAAACAAGTTAATTTCTAAGTTATCTAAGAATCCTGAACACGTTCAGGCAGATGAAATCTTTAATATCCAGTTTCTCAACGATCATATATCATAATATATAATATATATATATATATATATAAATTTGTTATCATAAATATCATACACATATACATATATATACGAATACGCATACGTACAAAATAAAATTATTATTCCTATTCATATTTCTTTTTCTCTTTTTCTTTTTATTTATTTATTTTTTCCTTTTTAATTAAAGAAACTTCATATTCGAACGATTCGAAAATAATAATTATTAAAGAAATAATTATCAAATATATCTCTTTCAATAAAAATTTCAAATGGTTTCCTGGTTCAAATAACGAATCGATGAAGGATGACGAGCGAATAGATCTTAATAAAATAAATTGTTGCAATAACTTTGAAGAAATCGTATTACACCGATGATATAACATCCGACGTGTATAAATAAATGTTTTTTTTTTTATTAAAGAAAAGTATAAAGTTTGAACTGTGTTATTTATTTTTTTTTTTTTCGGAGGAGCTATGGTCACGTAATATTTGACATTTCTTAATTTAACGAAGAAACACGGATAATTAACATTCCCATAAATCCTATTAAAGGTATTTTATCTATATATATATATATATATATATATATATATATATATATATATATATATATATACAGATAAATATAAACCTGTTCTTAACGTGACATCATCGAAGGTTTACATAATTGATATTATAAATTCTATATTTAGGAATGAAACAGTTCTCTCTATTTTTTTCTTTTTTTTTTTTTTTTTTTTTTTTTTTTTTTTTAATCAACAAAACCGTTCGTTTAAATCGAGTCCCGATTAATTATTTCGACGATATCATATAATAATCAATTTGAAAAATATATCTTTTAACGTTTCCTGACAAATGGTAATGTTTGAAATGGCATAATAATGAAATATATTTTAATGTATATTTGCACGATTATTGACGTGCATCGAAACACATATCGTCCGTATCTTCAAACAGTGATAACAACAATATCGATCTTGAAAAAATCCTTGGATTATTTGTTCGAGTTTTCTCAATCACATTATAACTCATGTCGATAATAATTTATTATAACGATTGACAACAAATGACTATGGGAAATATTATGTGATTTCGAAACGAAAGGAAAAGAAAAAAGAAATGATAAAACGATTAAGCATCGATCATTACTTCGAATAATTTGATAGATTTTATGAAGAATTATTTTTTTTAGAAAAAGTTAAACAAAAAGAAAGAAGGAAAAAGAAAAAAAAATATATATATATATATATTAGTAATACTATACATTTGTGTGTTTATGTTAATCTGTGTTATATTAAATATAAAATAAAATAAAGTAAAATATGAAAGAAAATTTTTGATTGATCGTCACATTGTCTGTTCTTCTTACTTTTAATCGTTTAAATCAGATATGGCAGACATTTCCGTAAAGATTCTGAAACCCGCTAAGAGAAAATGTAATATTTCATTTGTACGTCATTTTTCTCCTTTGTTATGTCAATCGTCGTTAACAGTAATAGTGATATGATAACAGGAAGATACATTCATTAGTATGATCGTTAAGAAACTCGATATTAAAGATATCATCTGCCTGAACGTGTTCAGGATTCTTAGATAACTTAGAATTAACTTCTTTAGATAACTTAGAAATTAACTTGTTTATCTTCAATGAAGATAAAGAATCTAAGTTATCTAAAATCTAAAAAAAAAAGAACACGTAGGTATAGTTTTTTTCTTTTTTTTTTTTCTTTAACAATATTTCAACATATCTCAAGAAACAATATTTTTTACATATGTGTGAGTTATTTTTTTTTTAGTATTTATTTATTTAAAGAAGTAACATTATATATATATATATTTATTTATTTATTTATTGTACGTATGGCCGTGTAATTTTGTTTTATTCAAAAACGAAGCATGACATAATCTTTATATATTTTTAATCGGATATTAATATGTATATATACGTATATATATTTTTTTTATACATAAGTAAAGTTTATTATAATAAATATCACATATACATATGTACATACACATACACACGTATACACAAAACGAATATATTATTCCTATTCAATTATTCCTTTTTTTTTTTTTTTTTTAATTAAAGCAACTTCGTATTCAAAGGATTCTAATATTATTAATAACAATTACATACACACACACACATATGATTATGTAATTTTGTTTTAGTTAAAAACAAAGCTTAACCTAATCTTTATATATAATTTTAATCTGATATAGTTATGTATACATATATATATATATATATACTTTTTTATAAATAAATAAAATTTCCTATTATAAATATCATATATACATATATACATATATACATATATATGTATGTATGTATGTATATATGTATATATATATATATATATAATATAAAAATATAAAATGAAATATACATAGACAAAATGAAAATGTTATTTCTATCTAATTATTCCTTCTTTTTGTTTTATTTAATTAAAGAATCTTCGTATTCGGATATTACTAATAACATAATGATTGACCCGCATACCATTCAATAACAATTTATAATTGCTTCGTGAATCAGATTAATGTGATCGATCGATCAAACGATACGAGATTGATTGTAATAAATGAAATCGTACAAGGAATTTAGAAAAATTCTATTATGTATCTGAAATGTTGCGAAAACTTATAAAGAAGTATTTTCATTGAAAAAAGAGAATGTTATTAATCGATTATTATATACTACTCGAAAGATCTTTACAGTCACGTGATATTTGACATTATTGAAGATGTTGAAAAGTACATAATAATAATTAATGTTTCCATGAATATTATTACGAAATTCTGTAATTATGTATTATTACAATAAAAATAATAATCGTATATAACGAATCGAATATGTTTCTCGTATTTATGAGTTTTTTTTTTTTTCTTTTTCAATTAAACGTTTCTTCAATTAAACGCGTATCAAATCTATTTTGAATTAATTAATCTTTTAATAGTTTTAACTAATCTATTAATCTATTAACAGACAAATTAATATTTAATATTAATTTGATGTAACGTAGATAAATGGATATTACATATTAAAATAAAAAAGTTTCGTATTCAAAAATTTTTACTATGATAAGTAGTAAAACCAGTTTTGACGAGGAAGCGCCATTCGTATTTATCTTTGACGAATTATTATATTACCAGTTGCGTAATAATCAATACGAAAGGAATATGTTTTAATGTTTGTCTTTCTCTGTTTCTCTTTCTTCTTTTTTTTTTCTTTTTCTTCTTCTTTCAACGTACAGTATAATAGACTATAAATGGCGTGATCATGTGACACCTATGCATTTATAAATACATCTTGCTGGTCGAACGAAAAGGCAGATCGTACGTATTTCTCAACGGCAAGGAACAACGACATTATAATCGATTTTGATAATACATTATTTATATTATTTTTTTTAAATAATTACTTTCGAATTAATCTTCAAAATTAATTCCCGTAAGTACATTGATTTGGTGACGAGTAAAAAGTGACGAATAAAACAAATATCACGTTATTCTTGAAAATGATTAAAAGCGTCGATCATTCGTAAGTGTCAATTGATCAATTTTTATTTCTCTTTCAGATAAAGGAGAGAAAAAGAAAAAGGAAAAAGAAAAAGAAAAGAACGTGAGTCCCTTCTAAGAACAAGGCCTATCATTTTCTTATTCTACGAAAAGGAAGACAGGCAGAATGAATTTTATCTCAATCATTAACATAATTCTCATATCCATAATTTTTGCAACGATCACGTTACGAGCCACTGCTGTCAATAATAACTTCACTGGAAGACTGACGGTCTATACACCACAAATAATTATGGCACCACCGATATCATGTCCATCTGGAGAAAAACATGATTCCGCTGGTAGATGCCGGAAAATAAAATAACAATATAAATTTTTGAATCGTTCGTAAAAGAATAATTAATTTTATATCATTGTATAAACTATTTTTATTTAATATCTTAACTCTTTGCTCGTTCATAATATTTTGAAAAATATATTAAACTTTTTATTCTTGTATAATATAGTTTTTCTTTAGATTGGAATTAGAATATTTTTTTTATGAATGGTTTTCCTTTTTTTTTTTTCTTTTTTTTTTCCTTTGATTTTACGAAGTTTAATATGTTGAATAGTTAATTAAGTACCACAGACGAAATAAATACTTCATTCACGAATAAGGATGTACATAAGTATGTACGTATAGAATTTATAATAGTAATAATATTAATTTCGAAGAAATAATCATTTTTATTTCAATGAAAATTCTTTTTATTGAAATCATTTTATTTCAAATAAAATGAGTGATTTCGTATAAATAAACAATTGAAAAATATACGCTATAATATTTTTGTAATCAAGCCACGTATCTCTTTTCCTTTCTTTTTCTTTTTCTTTCCTTTTATTTTTCTTTTTTCATCGAAAAATCAAAAAAAAAAAAAAAAACACATTCGAATTAACTCGTCATCTATCGATTGAGTATTTATTAAAAAGAGAAATCGAATGATGCCGAGTGTTCAAACGTAAACGAAACAGACTTGAGTGCGTGTGTGTGTATGTGTATATGTATGCATGCCGAAGGAGAACTTGTTTTATGTATGTATATGTTCGTTACATATTTGAAAATAAATGACGAATAATTCGATACATTTTTTTTCTCGTTATCTTCTTGATTTCTTTTTCCTTTTTATTCATTTGAAAATTTTTCACTTCCAAAACAAAAAACATTTATCCTTAAAATTTCATGATTATTTATTTATTTAAGACTATTTCGAAGATACGAAAATAAAAATTACGAAAGAAATAGAAAAGAAACAAAAAAAAAACATATAAATATTTATTCACGATCGTTAAAATCCTACGTTTAATTTTATTCCGCCTGATAGTCGTTTCTCTGAACGATTAGAAAATTGCATCTTTAAATGGTATTCTCAAATATAGTGGGGTAAAGTTGCTATAAAAGGATCCTGTTGGATGACACAACAGATAGATCTCTTCGAGGATTTGCCAAGTATTTATTAACGTTCAACGAATATGAAATCTTTAGTTCTTTATTTCGTCACATTTTTATTAGTGACGTCACCGTTTTTAACAATCGCTCATCCATTGGGTATCAAGGGCGGTGAATTACTTAATATATCGAATAATGGAACCTCAGTTAAGTTGCCTGAAATTGATTTGATTGAAGTAGGAAATTTACCAGATGATTTACTCAAACGTAAGTTTAATTATAGATAAGAATTATATTAATTAAAGTAAACACGATATTTATATTAATTGAATCACCCTCTCTCTCTCTCTCTCTCTCTCTCTCTTTCTCTCTCTCTTTCTTTCTCTCTCTTTCTTTGATGATATATTTTTATTGATAATGATAGTACCTGGTACATTGCTCGGTGAATCGGATACGAAGTCTCCGTCAATAAAGCCTGCCAAAACAGAATGAGAAAGAAAAATCGATCATTAATCCCTTAGGTAATTATAATCTTTTATAAGATAAATCAATCAATGCTATTTCGTTAATTCGTGAATATTTTCTTTTTGTTTCCTTTTTTTCTTTTTTGTTTTTTTTTCTTTTTGTTATTTTATTTTATTTTTGTTAAAGATTCGCCGAAAATCGTCACGGAAGAGGAAAATGGCACACGTTTGTTTCATTTAAAATCGTTGATTTAATTTTCTTAAAAAAAAAAAAAAATATTTGCTCGAAATAATGACAAATTCTTTAATACATTTGTTTTCTTTTTTTGTGAAATAAAGATACATATGAATATTTGCAAATAAATATGTTCAAGTTAATATGTAATGTTGATCGAAATTTTGTTATCCTGAAAGATTTTCCTAAAATTAATTTACATTTTCAAAAGTTTAATATTACAATTATCGATTTTTTTTTTCTTCTTCTAAATAACATTGTTCATGAGTGCATATACTAATCTCGAATTATTCAAGTCATTTCAAATGCAAGGAAATATGTTTCGAGTTGCTCGTAGGAGAAAATTCGCTAATTAGTTATTTATATCGACGTCATCATTTTCTAAACAAATAAATATAATAAATATCTATCGTTTTTCAAATGGTTACAATATCATCGGCCGATATGCGTATTCACTTTATTTCTAAAATTTGAATATCAATGAAATGATTTTTAGAAAATAACTGTCGTTAAATCAATTAATTATAAATAAAAAATTATCGATAAATGATCAATAAGATGATATCCTTATGACTACCTTTCTAAACTTTTCAAATATTTATGTTTCAACATCGACTTTATTATTACAATGTATAATATACAATTATATAATATTTAATTATATTTCCATTATTTTCATTATTATCATTATCATTATTATTATCATTAATAAAATTATTATTATTATTATTATTATTATTATTATTATTATTATTATTATTATTATTATTATTATTATTATTAATAGTAATAGTATTAGTAATAATAGTAGTAGTAAAAATTGTAATAATATAGAGTGGATTAAAAAATACGAAAACACGAAAAGAAAAGAAAAAGAAAAAGAAAACAAACAAATAAAAAAAAATACAGAATGTTCTTTCGATTTTTATTAAAATAACATTTAATATACAACATAAACAATATTCGCTAATCGTTATTTCGAACAAAACACTATCGACGAGATCGTGTTTATTATTATTTTTTTTTTCTTTTTTAATATTTTTTATACCAAATTTCTATACCACACTTATTATTCCATACGTATCAATAATATCTATTATTCAACGTACGCTTGTTTTATCGTAAAAAACAAATGTTTATCGTTTTATAGAAATGAAAACATTCGTTTTTATTGTACGAATATGTGACGTCGTCGTTTAAACATATTATCTTAAAGATTAGTTTAATTACGAATTCAATCATTTATCTTTCATCGAGAGATTTACTTTCGTCAACACGCAACGAATTAAGTTGCTGGATTATATATTTTATTTTTTTTTTTTATGTGTGTGTGTATGTGTGGAAATGTAATTTTGCTTTCGTTCAGAAATGAATATTATGTAATCTTTTTATATTTTTAATCGAATATATATACATATTTATTTATTTGTTTATTTATATTTTTTTAATGCACATACACACACACACACACACACACACACACACACATATATATATATATAAACATTTTATTCCTATTTAATTAATCTTTCCTTTTTTATTATTATTTTAATTAAAAAAATTTTATTTCAATCAATCAATGAATTTTATTTAATTATGTAATTCAATTTAATTGAAAATCTTAAGAAATTTGATTAAGAGGATTTAAATATAATTATTAACAAATTGATCAAGCGTTCAAATAATTTCAATAATAATTTCCATTGTTATCTAGAATCAGATTATGGATCGACCGATCGATCGATTAATCTATCAATACGTTTTCTTTTCTTTTTTTTTAATGAAAAACTTTTCTCATTCACACGATACTATTATTATTATTATTATTATTATTATTATTATTATTATTATTATTATTATTATTATTATTAAAAAAACGTTAGACTCTCGTATAACTTTCGTTGATAAATTTCAAGTGGCTTATCTCGAATCGGACAAAGGACCGATCGACAATACGCGTTAGATTCAAAAAAATAAAAAAAAAAAATAAAAAGAAAGACAGAAAAGAGAATCATTAGAAAGAACGTAGAAGAATCTTGTTAGGCGAATGATACATTGCTACGATTTAAAATCAAGTATTTTCATTGATAAAATATGCGTGATCGATTAGCTACTAACATATATACATACACACACACACACACACATACACAGAGTTATATATATATATATTCGTGTTAATAAGAAATAATATTACCACACAATGTTAAAATATATATTTAAACGTCGAAGTGTTCAGACGTCGGGGAATTCAAAATTTATGAACAATGAAGAAGAAAAAAAGAAGAAAAAATTTATGACAAAAACCAGTTTTATCGAGGAAGGAACATTTATTTACTACTTCGTATTTCGAGGAATTTTGTGATTCGTCGATATCGCATAATAATCGGTTTGAGAAATATTCTTCAATGCCTTAGAACCTAAGGCAACGCTGTTTATAATGACGTAATCATGAAAATAACTTCTCTAGTTCTATAAATACGAACACTGAAACGAGCGAAGCACCAGATCATTTTTATTTCTCAACGACAGGAACAACAATATCGATCTTCAGATTGGATTATTATTTTTTTATCAAATTAATTTTATCATAATGTAAGTAATAAGTGCCTAAGGAAATTATTATATAAATTGTTGAATATGTGTATCATATATATGTTCGAATAATTTGAATGAAATTTTTCTTTTTTTTTTTTTTTTTATATCCTTTAGATTAAAAAGGAAAAAAAAGAATAAATAAAAAAGAAAGAGAAATTAATAAGAAGAAATAAGAACGAAACACACACAAAAAAAAAAAGGAGAAAAATCGCAAATCTTTTCCAAGAAACAAAAATTATTATTTTGTGCGCCGCGTACGATAAGAATCGATATGCGTTTCTTCATGATCATTAGCATGATTTTCGTGTGCATCATTATTAATATGATAACGGCACAAACTACGGAAGCTAATAATGAGTCTAAGAATACGACATCATATCGACGATATGGAGGACACGGAGGAGGACATGCAGCTAGACCTAACATAATTCATGGACCAATTATACCCTGTCCATCTGGACAGCAACATGATTCGAACGGTAAATGTCGTACTTCAGCATAATTTTTCGATAAATCGATTATATACACTGACATTGACTCGTATTTTCTATTAAATATAAATTAAAATTAATTAGAATCGATTAAAGAATATAAGATAGAATCCACGTATATTCTTTTTTACCAAAGTTGGAAAGTTTTAAATAGATTAGATAAAGTTAGATATCTAGATACTATTAGGGATATAAATAAATCGATTTATTGTACATATTTATGCCGGACTATAACATATATTCGTAATACTATATATATATATATATATTGCGTTTATGTTAGTAATAATTATTTCGTAAGAAAATATTTTTTTTTATACTTATACAATATTACGCATTATCCGAGCTAATAATTTTAATTATAAATTGAATTGTGAATTAGATTATAATGAAATAATTCAATTTCAAATGAATAAACGATTTAAAAAAATATATCGATGTTCGTATTATCGAGTGTATTTTTTTTTGTTTTTTTTTTTTTTTTTTTTGTTTTTCCTCTCAACAACAAATCAAAAATAATTCTGATTAGTGCGTTGACTATCGATCGAATAATAAAAGAAACAGTGGAAAATGTTATCGTAGATTTAATAGACATATCTGTCTGTATATGTGTTTATCGTAGGTAAGCATATTTTATGTATGTATTCATTACGTTATTATTTGTTTTGGAAATAAAAGATGAATGATAATGCATTTTTCCTTTTGCTGTCTTTTTCTTTTTTTTTTGTTTTTTTTTTCATACAACTTTTATTTCGTAGAAGACAAGTATTTCTTTAGAAAATTTCACGATAATTTGATGATTCAGAAACAAAAATTATCAGAAAAAAAAAAAAGAAAAAAAAGAAGAAGAAGAAGTAATTCTTCAACGTAATACGAAAGAAAGATAAACAATTTGTTCTCTTAAAAATTTAATTAATTCATAAATAGAATATAAATAAAAATTGTGACTTGATTCTTTTTTTTTTGTCTCTCGTTTAGAAATAGAATAAAAAAAGAGATCACTTTAATTACACGGACTTAAAAGATCATGATAAACGTGTTGTCTAGTTTCACATAGCCTGCAGGCTTTCTCTTCACAGATAGGAATTTGCATCTTTTATCGATGTTGCAATAAATATACCTCAAAGGAAGTCCTGTATGCATCTTGAAGAAATTTCATTAATTCACGAAAAATAAAAATAGTCTCTCGTTCTATCTCGAAGGACACTCAAGGATCCTCGATAACAAGAACCTAAACTTTACAATGCTTTAAAAAAAAAAAAAAAAAGAAAAAAAAGAAAAAAAAAAGGACGCAAGAATTGATCGAATCTCATTTCGTTCGTAAAATATTGTAAACGAACGAAAATAATTTTTTTCTCTATCGTTAATAATTGATCGAACGTATGATTGATATCAAACTCATACACGTTTACGAAAAATATCGTTCGATCTGCAGTATCTTCAAAACATTGATCGATGCAAATTTTTTTTCTAAGTGCCTATCATCAAAATTTCATCAGTTGACCAAAGGACTCTTTGATAAGGAAAATTCAATCTAAAAATCATGTTTAATTGCTTAACGTTGACATTCTCATATCTCGTCAAATAGGACACCATAATTGTTATGTTACAATTTGAGCAATTTTTGATTTTTGTCGAGCTCTTATCGAAATCTCGTAAATTAAACGACTTCATGACATAGTGACACCTGAATGATCAAAGATTTCATTAGAAAAAATATCAGACGACGTGACGAAATGTTTTCCATGAATACAATTAATTATTAGTCGGAAGATGTTGTTATATCTGATAGCCATTTTGACGGTCAATCGATTAATTCATCCATATACGTATTATCATGTGTTTAGGATTATAAAGCAGAATACAAGGTCGTACACCTATAAAATCACAAAATCTTATTGCAAAAAGATCTATTTTCATTCAATGAAAGAAAAACATGTAACGATTTATCGTTTCTATTTAATTTTCTATGAAAACATCATCTCCTTCGATGAAAATAATTTCTTCGTTACAGTCGTATTTTTATCAATGACAATGATATCAATTCTAACAAATCATTGTCCATCAAAAGCGAATAATTATTGAATCTGTCTAACAATGAAAATAAAATTAATATACATATATATATATGAAATTGATTTATCCGAAATGGCAAGTCTATCTAAATGTATTTATTGAAAGTAAATGAAAATCATAAACCATAATTATATTAATTAAAGCGTATAAAATATTTTATGATCTATTAATTGAATCTGATATTCGATTATTTATCGTATAATTATATCTATCATTTTATTGATTACATCATATCTAATAACTTAGAAACGAATAGTAATAGAATTTTCCGTAGGATATAATATTAAAGTATATGTTTAATAAAGTGATAATCGAAAAAAATCGATCGTTATTTTTTTATAATAACTATAATTACAAAAGTAAGTATAATTATCAAGTAAAAGATAAAAAAAAAAAAAGATAACACTTATGTTTATTTCTTTTGAAATAGATGTTATTATTTTCTAAGAAATCTATCTTCTAAATGATAAATCTGTCATAGTTTGTCTGGTATAAAAATGAAAACATATATGGTGATAAATATGCAAAGTAAATCCGAGTATAAGTATTTCATCGAAATGATACAACCGGTTTTCCTGAAATAAATTTATTCACTGAAAACCTGTCTCTCATGTTTTATACACTTCACGAGGAAAACATTTCATCGATTCATAAGAATCAGGTCGCAAAGTTCGATTTTGATCTTTTATTTTGATGAATTTTTATAGGATCATAGGGGATCGATAGAACGAAAGAATTATTATTTTTTTTTCTTTATACACAAAAAAAAAGAAAAAGAAAGAAATAGTAATAATAATAATAATCATAATAATAATAATAATAAAATTTAATTGAATTAACAAACTTTCCATCTCAATAAATTTCTTGTGAAAATTTGTCCAAAAGGTTAATGTCAGAATGATCGATTTAAACGAAAAAAAAAGAAAAAAAAGGAAAAAAAAAGAAAATAAATAAAATTAATAATTATACAACTCCGCTGGACATTGTCGTATCGATTAATGTGGCATTGATCTTCGATAAATCGATAATCATAATTAACCGCGTTATAATATGCTAGCAATGAGATAAACGCAACTAGAGCTTTCATGTTTAAACTTCGAAGATATTCGATCGTACGCTGTTTACTATTAATTAAGCTCAGTCATTCTCAAACGAACTTTGAAATTATACCATTGGGTATTATTTATATTTATATTTTCGATTGGCCCGTTTCTTTCTGACATATATCGAATTGTCGACATATCATTCATATTTTTATACATTTCTTTTTTTAATTATACAAAAAAAAAAAAAAAAAAGTTAAAAATATCATATTCGCTATTGTTTAAGTTAGAAAAATTTCAACTTAGAAAAAAAATATATATATATATATATATAATAACTTTTGAATAAATATATATGTATACACGCACACGCACATACACACACACAGACAAATAAAATATGTGTTTATAAAATATATTAAAAATATGTATAAAAAGTAATATACAGAAATAAATAAAATCATAATTATATATTTATAATTACGTTATATATATATATATATATATATATATATATATATATATATCTTTATTTATACCCACATATAATATATATATATATACATACATATATATATATATATATATATACACATATATTTTTTTTTCTTAATATTAATAATATACGTTAATATTAAATATGTTAGTAATATACATATAGGTATGTATGTATATTTAGATAATGATAATTACGTCAGAATATAAGAAACAAATTTTTTATTGGCCGTCATTCTATATTAAGTCTACAGATGCCCTTTTCATCTCGTTTTTGTCCTGGATCACATTCTATAGAAGGAGCAATTATGATTCTATGATAAACCGGAATTATTGGAAGCTTTTTAGGCTTTGGCTTTTCTTCGTCATTTTCCTTCATCTTTGTATCATTCGTCATCAATAGTAACGATGATATATTAACAGGAAATGCTATTACATTCTCACTTATCAGTACGATTACGAAGAAATTAATTAAGAAAGATTTCATCGTTCTCGATAAAAATATTTTTACATTCGTTCAAGTTTCGAGTCAATGAATTGATGTCAAATATTCTAAGACCTAAACAGAAAAGAAAAAGGCAAAAAAGAAAATATATATATATATATATATATATATATATATATATATATTTATATAATGTGAATAAAATCATTGTGCGATTGAAAGTCAAACAAATCGATTTTTAACGATAAAAGCAATATTTGTTACTTCTGTATAAAAATAATAATCGTTTAATGTGTTAAGATTTTTATTAAATTATTCTAATTATTTTTTTTTCAATTGAATAATGAGTGTAAGTAATATGAGTATGATTATGAATAAATGAATATGAGTAATATTATTATTATAAAGAAGTTTTCATTTTATATATATATATGCTCATTGCGTTCGAATCATTGAATAGATATAATATATATATTAATATATATTTAATAGGAATAAAATCTTTGTGATTGAAATCGAGTGATTAGATGTTCTTTTTTTTTCTTTTTTCTCAAGAAACGTATTTAAAAAAGTTTATATTTTAACTTATTTGTATTTTCAATACGAGATCCATTATATACATAAACTTCATTTACAAATAAATATAAATTATCTATAATAAATATCGCATAGAGATATGTGTATAAATCATAGACGTTATTTCTATTTAATTATTCCTTTTTCTATTTTTTTTTTTTTTTTTTTTTTTTTCATAATAATTGAAGAATCTTCATATTCGAACGATTGAAAAATTATTATATAAAAAAAAATTCTTTAACTCGCATACCTTTCACTAGCAAATTTCCAATATTTTTCTCAGGGTCAGATAACGGATCGATCGATTGATTGATTTGATCGATCGATGATGAACGATTGAAAAGAAATCTTTCGATGAATGTATAATTGTAATATGCTCGCGTTACGTTGTTGACGAGTATAAAGAACTATTTTCATTAAAGAACATCCCGTGATCGATCTCTTACTTATACTCTTCGAAAGAGCTACCTATTACGTGACATTTCACATTTTTCAAGATGGCAAAAGAATATAATAGTTCACATTTCTATAAATATTACAGGAATATTATGGAATCGTTTGTGTGTATGAGTGTGTGTACGTGTAATCGTGATAAGTCGAATATAACTATATTTTCGCATGTGTGAGTTTTGATATATATATATATATATATATTTAAAAACACGATTCATATCAGATTTCTTCTCGATTGGAATAACAACGATTTTGATTATCTTCTCTAGTATTGTTTTTCTTCCTTTCTTTTTTTCAGTGACCTTATATTACGAAATCAGAAAGAAAAAAAAAACAAAGAATTAATTAGTTCCTTCGATAATAATTTACAATTTTGTCAGACGCACATACATACGTGCACACACACACACACACACACACACACAAATATTTATACTTAACATTAAATATATTCTTAACATTGAAACGCGAAGATATCGAAGATTTCAATATTCGTAGATAAAAAAAAAAAAAGCAAAAAAAAACTACTATGATAAGCAGTAAAATAATTTTTTTTATTTTTGAACGATGTTATAGCGAAATATATATATATATATATATATATATATATATATATATATATATATATATATATATATATATAAAACAGAATTCAACTCATTCAATAATAATTTACAATCTTAATAAACATACATGCACGCACATACACACACACACACACACACACACACATACACATGCAATAACATCGGTTTTGATGACGAATAAAATTAACATTTAACGCGTAAACTTCTTTTTCTTCTTAATGTGAATTCTCATTTAAGATTTTGAAAATTATACTGAACAATTATAGACAGGAGGAAAAACCAGTTTTCACGAGGAAGTAGTTTATTTATATCGTATCTCAAAGAACCATTTCGTTATCGTATAATAATCAATTAAATAGAAATATCTTTTATTTTACTTAGAACGTATAATTAATGCTTGAAATGACGTAATCATGGAATAACATATAAATTACGGATGATCGGACGAGCGGTCAGTTACAATACCATTCATATTACTTCAACATCAAGAACAGTAATATCGATCGTCAATAATATTGATCTTTCGATCGTTTCATTCGATACATAAATACGTACGTGCATATAATATCGGATTGTCTCCTTAATTCATGTAAGTATACACTGATTTAGTACGATTTATATAATATTCAAGGAAATATCATCATGAAAATGTTTAAACGTTGATCGTTCATTGGAATAATTTAACATATTTTATATCCTTTAGATAAGAAAGAAAGAAAGAAAAAAGGAGGAAGGAAATTTGAAATAAGTGAAATTTTGTCGAAGGATAAATATTCTTTTTTTTTTTTTGCTTCATTTTGTAAATCCCTGAGAAAAAGAAGAATCGAAATGCGTTTTTTCCTTCCGATCATTTGTACGATCTTGATGTGCATCATTTTTCCAATGATCACGGCTGGTTATAATGTCCTTAGAAATAATACCGTGGAATTACCAAAGACAACGCCACGTCCTGATATAATTGTGGCACCGATAAGACGATGTCCACCTGGACAAAAACACGATTCCTACGGTAAATGTCGAGTAATAGTATAATGATAATTAACTTTTTGTTCTTGTATTATTTTCTTTTTTCTTATCATTTTTTTTTCTTTTCTTTTTTCCAAATCATTCACGAATAAAAATTTATATATATATATATATATATATATATATATATATATATGCACATTTATGTTAATAATAAATCATTTCGAAAGAGAATAATTATTTTTTTCTAATCTCATACGATCTTACATATTATCTCAAAAAAAAAACAATTATTAATTCTAATAATAACGTTGAACGTTGAGATTATTAATAAAATAATTTATTTTAAATAAATTAATGATTAAAAGTATATAAAATATATTCATATAATTAAATATTTTTTTTTTCTTCAATCGAAACATACAAAATAAAATTCGGACTGATGCTTTTTGATTATCGATTAAGTAACGCATCGAATAATATTGAGAATCCAATCAAAGAATTAATAAGATTTATATATGTGTGTGTATTCAGATACATATATACCGAGGACAAATATATATTATGTATGTGTTCGTTACATTGTTATTAGATTTAACATGAAAATAAAAGATGAATTATTCAATACATTTTTTTTTGTTTTTCTTTTTTTTTTATTTTTCTTTTTTTTTCGTTTTTGAAACAACTTTGATTCAGAGAAAGATAAGTATTTATTGTTATGTAAAATTTGATGATTTATTTGACGATGAAAAATCAAAAATTAAAAAACGTAAAAGTAGTGTTTCATTTTCTTTTTTTCTTTTTCTTTTTTTTTTCTTACCTTTTTTATCATTTCTTTTTTTATTTTTTTCCATGAAGTTGGTCAATTTGTTCTTTTCTTTTTTTGAATAATTTAATTAGCGCATACATTTATCTAAATAAAATGTAAATAAAAATCGCAACTCAAATTTGTTCTATATTTTTATATATTTTTATACAATAATTTTTCAATCGTTCGAATATGAAGATTCTTCAAAATTGTTCTGTTTTGAAAAAAGAATTGAATGAAATATAATTGATCACTTTGAATTGGTCGTACCTTAAGACCTTAAAGAATATATAATATATAAAAATATATAATATATAAATTAGATTTGTCATGAAAACAAAGGATGAATAATTCAATAGATTTTTCCTTGTTATTTCTTTAAGTATTTATTAAAAAGAGAAACCAAATGATGCCTAGTGTCCAAACGTAAACGAAACAGACTTATGTGTGTGTGTGTGTGTGTGTATATATATATGCATGCCGAAGGAGAACTTGTTTTATGTATGTATATGTTCGTTACATATTTGAAAATAAATGACGAATAATTCGATACATTTTTTTTCTCGTTATCTTCTTCATTTCTTTTTCCTTTTTATTCATTTGAAAATTTTTCACTTCCAAAACGAAAAACATTTATCCTTAAAATTTCATGATTATTTATTTATTTAAGACTATTTCGAAGATACGAAAATAAAAATTACGAAAGAAATAGAAAAGAAACAAAAAAAAAAAACATATAAATATTTATTCACGATCGTTAAAATCCTACGTTTAATTTTATTCCGCCTGATAGTCGTTTCTCTGAACGATTAGAAAATTGCATCTTTAAATGGTAATCTCAAATATAGTGTGATAAAGTTGCTATAAAAGGATCCTGTTGGATGATACAACAGATAGATATCTTCGAGGATTTGCCAAGTATTTATTAACGTTCAACGAATATGAAATCTTTAATTCTTTATTTCGTCACATTTTTATTAGTGACGTCACCGTTTTTAACAATCGCTCATCCATTGGGTATCAAGGGCGGTGAATTACTTAATATATCGAATAATGGAACCTCAGTTAAGTTGCCTGAAATTGATTTGATTGAAGTAGGAAATTTACCAGATGATTTACTCAAACGTAAGTTTAATTATAGATAAGAATTATATTAATTAAAGTAAACACGATATTTATATTAATTGAATCACCCTCTCTCTCTCTCTCTCTCTCTCTCTCTCTCTCTCTCTCTTTCTTTCTCTCTCTTTCTCTGATGATATATTTTTATTGATAATGATAATACCTCGTACGTTGATCGCTGGATCGGATACGAAGTATATCCTAATAATTAAAAAAGATACACGTTAATGGAAACTGTCTTTATTACTAATTAGAATGAAATGAAAAATCGATCATTAATCTCTTAGGTAATTATAATCTCTGATTAAAAATATTGTAAATCAATCAAATGATTTTTCGTTAATTCGTGGATATATATTCTTTTTTATTTTTATCTTTTTTTTTCTAAAGGTTCGACAAACATCATAATACGATAAGAAAAGAGCACGTTTATTTCGTTCAAATTCTACGATCTAATTTTCTGACAAACACACACACACACACACACACACACACACACACACACACACATATATATATACATATCTTCGAGAGATCATAAATTTGTTATATCATTTCTGATATAAAAATAAAAACATTTCTAGACAAATATTCAACGTGAATCCTTGTAAGTAACGGTATATTTGATCGGAACTCGGTTCAAACTCCTGTTATTGTGAAGTAAATTTGTTCTTTTCATGGAAAACGTGTTTCTCCTGTTTCGTGATTTTACGAAAGGGAATAACCACATTCATCGATTCATAAGAAACTTTCGTTACGTTCGATTTTGATGAATCTTCATAGAATTGATAAAACAATAGAATTGTTTATATTTTCTCGTCGAAAATAAAATCTGATAGACTTTAATTGTATCAGCAAACTTTTTGATTTTTAATAAACCTTCTCCTTGTTAAAATTTCATCCGAAAGATTGTTTTGATCATAACGATTATTGTTCCCTTTTCGTTGATTTTTTTGCCGTTCTTTCTTTCTGCTTTCTCTTTTTTCTTCCTCTTCCTCTTTTTTTCTTTTTCCATATGAATAATTAAAATAATAAATAAAAGAAGAAGAAGAAGAAGAAGAAGAAGAAGAAAAGTTGAAAATTGTATGTCTTTCTACGTTTTACTATCGTCCAGCGATACGATATTATTCTTTGATAACTAGATCGATAAACCATAATTAGCCGTGGTAATATGTTAGCGATAGTTTGTACACAAGCACAGCTTTCACGTTTGAGCTTTCGAAATATTAATTCGTAACGTTGTTTACTATTAATTAACCCCATTCATTCTCGAATGAAATCTTTGAAACTATGCCATTGAGGGATATTTAATGTCTATATTTTTTTTTATTAATCCCATATATTTCTTTCCGACGTATCGCTCACGTTTCTATCGAACTTTTTCTTTGCTTCGGGGGGGAAAAAAAAAGGAGAAAAAAGTACAAATCCAAAAAAAAAAAAGAAAAGAAGAGGAACAATAACAGGATTTACGATTTTAATAAGTTACACGAAGATCCTTCATATATATATATATATATATATATATATATATATATATATATATATATATATATATAATATTGAAAGTAATAAAAAAAAAAAAAAAAGAGAAAGAAAGGTTCTAAAAAAAAATCTCCCATAGGAAATTACTTGGAAACGAACTAAAGGTTTTAGAAGTGTAAGAAGATGAAGAAGAAGAAGAAGAAAAAAGAAATTTGTAAACTAGAATTTGTTTTAAGAACATCATTTCGTCGACCTCATACGTAAATACGTACATGCACGTTTGATAATAATTTCACGATACGTCATGGAGGATTAATTTACACGAAATGAATTCGTTTTAGATGGACAGGCATAAACTTGCCATCGTATTTTCTCTTGGGGGTTTTAGTTGGAATTCGATATTATACCGAATTGTTTGTCATATCGTGCGTATTCTGACATTGTTATTATTGTTATCATCATCGTCGTTATCTTCGTCATCGTTATTGTTATTGTTATTGTTATTGTTATTGTTATTGTTATTGTTATTGTTATTGTTATTGTTATTTTTGTTATTACTATTGTTATTATTATTGTCGTTGTTGTTGTTGTTGTTGTTGTTGTTTTTGTTGTTGTTGTTGTTGTTGTTGTTGTTGTTGTTGTTGTTTTTGTTGTTGTTGTTGTTGTTGTTGTTGTTGTTGTTGTTGTTGTCATATCATTAACATTTACTTCCAATTGTTAGAACGATATATCCAACGTTTCATGCTTTAGTTTCTCTCATCCGTTCGTCGAATAAATTATTAAATGAACAGGTAGGATTCCATTTCGACGTATTGATGTCGGTATTTGTAATTAATTCGTTAAAGTATAAGTGAAAGAGAGAAGAAGGAGAGCGAAAAAGACAGAGATAGAGAAAGAGAGATAGGGAGAAAGAGATAGAGATAGAGACAAAAATGGAGAAATAAAGACAGACAGAGAAAGATATCTATGTTATTGCAAATGACAGTTTACGAATGATTTTGCGAGATAATTTTTAATAAATATGTTTCGGTGACATCGTAAGAAGCAATTAGTTGGAAGAACGATAACGGAATATAAATGACGCGAGCTGCACGGAAATGGTAAAACATCTAATCGGTATTCCTCAATTTTGTATTTAATGCGAATATGTGTATGTGTATGTATATATATATATATGTGTGTGTGTGTGTGTGTGTGTACATGCATGCGTAGATGCGTCCATGTGTTTTGATACGTGATATTTCGAGTGGCATTTTAAAATTTTCGTTGAATATTCTACAAACGTTGATTATCAACCGACAAAACAGAGCTTCATTATCCAACGAAACATGTAATTTACTATCAGTCGGTAGATGTAACGTCGTGACGTATACAAAAAAAAAAAAAAAAGAAAAAAAAACTGAGGGGACGTGTAAACTTACAAGACCGTTAACTTTACAAGATTTATCCTACGGTTTGAAATTGAAGATCGAGTAGTTTATATATGCCACGATATACTTCCTAGCTTATTGTCAAATCGAATTATAATTTTATTCAAGAAAGATAATATTTTCATTAAAATTATTATTATTATAATTAATATTAAATATTAAATTATTATTATTAGGATTATTATTATTATTATTATTATTATTATTATTATTATTATTATTATTATTATTATTATTATTATGATTATTATTATTATTATTATAACAAATTATTATTATTATAGTGCATTGTTATCTAAGAAAATTTATCATTTGGAAATCGTAACGTTTCACTTATCGTCGAAATAAAAATAAAATGTACGTCGTGTAAATTGTTGTAATATTTTACTTTTCTTTTTTTTCGTCTTTGTAATCACAAAATTAATAACAATATTGACGATTAATTAATATACCCGACACGATTGACAATCGATCCGTTCGTTCTATAAATTTTTAAAAGACTTCCTTCAATCGACATTATAAAAATTTATTTTTCATATAAATATAATTTATAAAATAATTATAAATCAATATTATGCGATAAAGTACATGCGTACGCGCGCGTGTACGTTCGGTATGTTTATTTTTTTTTTTCTATCGTTTTATTAAAGACATATTCGAAATCAAAAAAGATAAAAAAAAAAAAAAAGATAAAAAAAAAAAAATAAAAAAAAAGAACAAATAAAGAAAAAAAAAGACCAACATCGAGGAGTACTTCGAATCCTTATCAATACAAAAATTAAAAATTGTGCTTATCTATCTGATTAATACGTAACATATAACAATAATAATAATAATAATGATAACAATAATAATAATAACGTTAATCCTACAAACGTGATCACGTGCTTTACATTAACGAATAACTCCTGCAAATTACCGTGACAATACTTCTAACGAATAGTCCAATCGAACGAGTTCGTACTTGTGTATATTCTACTTATCGATATAGCGCTATTAAAATACGAAATCAATAGGACGCAATAAAATTCGTTTAGCATGCTAACCATGCTAACAAGAGAAAGAGAGAGAGAGAGACAGAGCCAGAAATAGAGATAGAGATAGATAGATAGAGAGATAGAGAGAGAGAGAGAGAGAGAGAGAGAGAAGCAACGAGTTTTATGTGGGAAATACAATACCGAAAGCGGTCATTCATTATTCGTCGACCATTTTCACATACTACAAAACATCACGTTTCAACTATTGCACGATATAATGTTAACGATCCTTTATGGAAATGCGAAAAATACTAATTAGTCGAACATTCGATTAGTCCTGACACTTCGTTTCGTTTCACGTCGGACAACACTAATCGTCGTAACGTTTGATGATAAAAGGAGAAATGATAAGGGATCGACGGACGAAGGGAAGAAATGAAGAACGAGATAGATTTAACTAAGAGGGATCACGCGTGAAACATTATAAAATGTTCGTAAAAATTTATAGAAAAATTTTGATTGCGTTATTATCACAACAGTTTATATATCGTAAATTGTATTAGATTATTAGAGTGATTGAAGAGAATTCAACAATTGTGAAATATTATTATTATTATTATCATTATTATTATTGTTGTTGTTGTTGTTGTTGTTGTTGTTGTTGTTATTATTATTATATATTTTTCAAAATTTTTATTATCCCTTTAACGAAGTTCTTCGTATAAGTAAATGGAATGGGAGAAAGTAGTACGTGTCGAGTACGTAGTCAGCCTGATAAGATGCTCCTTCATATAAACTTTCTTACTACTTTTCTTACTACTAAATCATTCTTGTAAATTGTTAATATGTAAATATATGTATATATATATATATATATATATATATATATATATATATATATATATATCGTATAAATCCTTCACTGTTAATCCATCGATCTGCTCGACTCGAATAATTTGATTACACCATTCTACGTCTCAATAACACAATCGACGAGATAAGAATCAAAATTTTAATTCGGCTTGAAGAAAAATCACATAGTGTATGCATATATATATATGTGTGTGTGTGTGTGTGTGTGTGTGTGTGTATACAAAAAAACTTATTCTTCATTTCCACTCTTTCGCGTTCGTTTCGCGTATACAATCACAATTTATATATGTTTCTTTTTAATTTTCCAATCACTATAGAAGCACATGTATCCTGTGTGTAATAACGAAAGAAAGTAAAAAAAAAAAAAGAAAGAAAGAAAGAAAGAAAAAGAAAAAGAAGTAGAAAAAAAAAATGAAGAAAAAAGAAACGACAAATAAAGAACACCCTCAACGTGAAATTCTTTCACAAAACTTATAAAAATGAAGCCACCAAGGTAGCGGAGGAGGAGGGGTAGGAACGACGAAATAAAAAGAAATAAAAAAAAAAGAATAAATACAAAATAAAACAAAAAAGAAAAAAAAAGGGAGAAAACAATAGAAAGAAAAATCAAATAGAAAGAGAAACCAAGATAAAAAAAATAAAATAAAAAAATAAAAAAATAATAACGAAAGAGGAAAAAAAAAAAGGAAAAAGAAAATAATTTAATCCGGCGAATCCAATAACAGTCGGAGATCGTTTCGAGTTCGGAAAGACGAGTGACACTTTCGTTGAAGTGCACACCTTCGATGTTAGCTCTGACGATGCAACGAAGACTCGTCGTCGTCGTCGTCGTCGTCGTCGTCGTCGTAGTCGTCGTCGTAGTCTTCGTTGTCCTCGTCCTCGTCGAAAGGGGTGGGCCGCCCTTTCTAGCGACGCTTTCCACCCTCTACGAACAGCGCCGCCGCTACCACTACCACCACCACCACCACCATTGCCACCACCACCACCACCACATCACCACCACCACCACCATCACTACCACCACTACTCTTCAACCATCTAGCCAGCCAGCCAGCCAGCCAGCCATCCAGCCAGCCAGCCAGCCAGCCAGCCAGCCAGCCAGCCAGCTTCCTCCTGGTGTCCGCACGTATACCAGAGAGCGACTGCTGAGTTTCGTGGCTCCTTCGGTTCACTCAGTAGCGCCGGGTGTTTCGACGCGGCAAGAGCTTATAATTTGCCCTAGTGTTGCCCTACCATCCTCCATTTCTCCATCGAATTTTTACACGCCGTTTGTATATCCTACCACTTTTCCCCCACCACACCAATTAAAATCATCTCCCACCCACTCACCTATCCACCCCACTCACTCAACCATTCACCCACTCATTCAACCACTCAAACCACTCACCACTTCACTCTTCAACACTTAATTTCATCGTAACTATTTTTTTCCCGATAACTTATTAAAATATGATATTAAGTGATATTATATTAGATACATCTTAAGGATTAATTATATACACACATATATATATATATTTATGTATATATATATATATATATATATATATATGTTTATTGTAAACAAAGAAGATATCGGATATATCGATATCGTTATTTTATTGGACTTCTAGATCGAATGGATCTCGCGGGATAAGGGAGCCGCCCAGCCGCGAAAACGCGCAAAACCCTTCCTACCTTTAGCAACCTAGACGACCAACCCCACTCTCTCTCTCTCTCTCTTTCTCTCTCTCTTCACTCTACTCCGCTTGCGACTCCTCGACGCGCATGAAAACATCGGCGCGGCGCGTGCAATCTTTGTAGTTGACTGGGTGACAGCGTGTGCTTTGGATCCTACGGATAGTTTTCTTCGGAGGATTATATTGTTGTACTTCTTCCATTTCTTCTTCTTCTTCTTCCTCCTCCTCCTCCTCCTCCTCCTCTTCCTTTTCTTCTTCTTCTTCTTCTTCTTCTTCATATTATTATTTTTCTTATTATTATTATTATTATTATTCATTATCATCATTTTAATGATTTTTTTCTTTTTTCTTTCATTTTCACTTTCCTCCAGTTCTGATTTTGATATAATCGAAGGAACGTGGAGTTATGCCAGTGACGAGAGTGCCAACTGTCTTTCATCCTGACGGTGGTGGTAGTGATGTGAATGATGAGATAAATCATTCGAAGCTATCGTCGGACCAGTGTTACAAATCTGTACTCAATTGTGATACTACTATTGCTTCTGCTATTACTACTACTGTTACTAATAATATCGGTACCAGTGCTGCTGCTATTACTACTACTACTACTACTACTACTACTTCTTGTTCTCGTGCTATTGGTTGTGCTCAATCAAGAAAACGTAACGATTACGCATTTGTGACTTTTCTTCGGGTCAACATGAGAGCCGCTATCATCGGTGTTATCGGTGTCCTCGTTGTCCAGTTCGCTGGTACACTTGGTATATCCAGCAAAGGTGAGTAATAAGAAGGTTTCAATGCTTTTTTCTTCTCACTTTTTTTTTCTTCTTTTTGTTTTTTATTAATTGTTTTTTTTTTTTTTTTTTCAAGAAATTGTCATTCGATTATTAATATCGTGGATGGGTATGCACCGAAAGTTTTTGAAGATGTGATATCGTTTCTTACGTTGACGAAGAACCCGTGAGAATTATGTGTTATTTCTCATTCATATCATGGAAAGTTCTCGAGTGATATCGTCGATGATTAAAAAAAAAGGATTCATTAATAAAATTAATCATCGATAATAAGTCATGCGTAAGGTGATTAACAATTTTTTTCAACGTTACGTGATTTATAATCACGAAGAAGTGATGATAACGATACGATCGTGACTTCGTTTATAAAGATCATTTACGAAAGGTTTTTCTCTTTCTTTTTTTTTTCTTTTTTTTTTTTTTTTTTTATTTAAATTACGATGGTTATCTTCGAGGGTGCGAAACGACGGGATAGGGGATCTATAATGTTTCGAAATGACGTCAATGAAACATCCGTAATAGGACTTCTCATAGGGGGAGGAGGGGGGAGGGGAGGGGAAATTATCGAATGGATAGAAAAGAGTGCGACGGATTATACGTCGTTAATAGTTTCGATTTATAAAGTGATTTTTCAGTGATTCTTCTTTTTTTTTTTCGACTATTCGTAAATTCTCCTTAACAAATGTAATTAATATTCCGATTACGACAACATTGTACGTGCAACGTGTTGATCGATTGGCAATTTCGTCGCCGTTGACACACGATTATTTATAAAGGAATAGAAACGAAACGATCGATCGCTAAGAAAATTATTCAACAATTTTTTTACGACACTTGTTACACGTGTGACGCAGTGACACGACTTTAAAAAAAAAAAAAAAAAAAAAGAAAGAAAAAAAAAGAATATTCTTCTTTTCGTGAACGAAATTTATTCAGCGAATTTTAACAGGTTCATTCAAAAACGATATAATCTCTGTTTCGATTTATATTTTCGATTCGAAAAAGTCGAACGATACGAAATCGTATAAATGTCTATAAGTGCGTACGAGATGATAATCGTAACAAAAATAATTCCTCGAAGAAAGTTTATTTTATATTTTCAGCCAATTAAAAAAAAAAAAAAAAAAAAAAAAAAAGAAAAAACTGGATCGCTCCTCTCAGGCTTTTATCTGCCTGATATACTCTTTTAATGACACCAATGAAATATTATAATAAGATTTCTCGTGGGAAAATTAACAAGTGGATAGAAAATGTCTCACTTTACTTATCCTCAATCCCGCCCTCCTCCTATAGCCTCCTACTATCACTACCATCACACTAACATCATCCCTCTTTTCCACTGTGCCAGTAGCATTTTGGACGAAGAAAAGTGAAGTTAAGAATAATGTGACGCCATTAAAATGGACGTGCCGAATGGGGGATCGTTAAAACTTAACGCGAGTTACAATAAGTTTTGTGGGAAAAACGATTAGAAATTTTCCGTGTGATTAATATTATGAAAATTATGAAATCATTTTTTGTATCATTAATCGAATCCTTCCTTTTCTTTTTTTTTCTTTCTTTTTTTTCTTTTTTCTTTTTTTTTTTTTTTTTTTTTGTTGTTTCGGGACGGAAATAGCGAACGGCGTTTTTTGTCTTTCTTTTTCTATTTTTTTTTAATTTTTTTCTTTTTTTTACGGTTTCCTTTCTTCATTCCTTTCCATCGGAAAAGAAATAAAAGACTTATGCATGATTCATCGTCATTCGAACAATATTAAAAGAGCGTCGGTGATAACAGTAATGAGACATACGATTCTTTCTTTTCACACGAGAGCGTAGCTTTTAATAACGAATACCTACGATGAGAAACAAGAAAGGCAAAGATATCTTTCACGTTATCGGGATGAACGGAGTATCGATAGCTATCATAATTAGGCGAGTTCGTATATGACACGATCACGAACGGTATCGTACGTCGAACTCGTTACTGTCTTTCAAAAACCGTTGATACGTGACGTATTTTTCCTGTTGAAATACATTTCTCTAAGGATATAAAAAAGGAAAGAGAAAGAAAGAAAGAAAGAAAGAAAGAAAGAAAGAAAGAAAAAAAAAACAGAAAAAAAATAAGGAAGCAAAAGCACGATCTAAAATGACAGAAGAATATGTAACATTTGTATTGAAAGATTATTATTATTATAAAAAAAAAAAAAGAAAGTAATCAGATTTTTATTTTCTCGCATCGTAAATTAATATTATCATTAAATCCAATATTAAATCTAATCTATATCTATAAAAGCTAAAATCATTGTTCATTTAATGTATTTATATGGAATAAATAATAATGGCATATCTAATCTTTGTTTCTGTGTAATTTTCTTTCCTTTTTTTTCTTTTTTTTTAATAATACAACTTGTACTAGTACGAGTACAAATAATCAATTGTTTACAAATAATTTATACGGATACGAGTTTTATTAAAAAAAAAATTATACCGTTTTAGAATTATTATACTTCTATTGATATAAGTTACATTCAGTGTAATACAATTTATATGTAACAAGCCGTCAATCTTCGAATATGAACAATATGCTAAACTAATCTATCTTAATATAATAATAATAATTAATTTTCTAGTAAGAAAAAACGAAATTCCTAATAAGAAAAAAAAAAAAGAAAAAAAAATCCCAAAATATTTATATGCATATATATATATATATATATATATATATATATATATATTTTATGCAAGTTTCAAGGTCATACGACGTTATAGAAAGTTAACACAATCAATACTTATGTATAAAAAAGCATAAAAAAAAAAAAAAAAACAAAACAAAAAAAAATCTTTATCGTAAATATTTTTAAAATATTTTAATATTTATCAACTCTCTCCCCCCCCTCTCTCTCTCTCTCTCTCTCTAAATGTTATATTAAACTGATACGATTAAACATAATCGATAAACTGCAAAAATTTCTAACCAATTTATATATATATATATATATATATATATAAAATAGAACTGACATATGAGAATACAAAGGTGGTCTCTTCTTTGATGAATATTCCCCGACGTATTATTGTAATACTACTTCATTGATATTCAGCAAGCACAAGCATTATAATAAATGTCTCTCTCTCCTTCCCTCCTATCTCTCTCTCTCTCTCTCTCTCTCTCTCTCTCTCTCTCTCTCTCTCTCTGCCTCTCTCTCTTAGTAATTCAAGTCAGTTATCACGTATATGAAGATTACAAACTCGGACGAGAGTTGATGATCCGGTTGAGCTTTCTAATCTAATAGCTGCGAGTTACAAATCGGTTGTTGTCACATTAGCATTAGGACTTGAAATATGTTTTCATCATTCATAAGATAGACATTTTTCTACGTCAATTTTTAACACGTTAAATATCAAATGTTCAATACTCTATTAATTTTTTAATACAAATTTAATAACAAGCAAATTTATTTTTTCATCATAAATTTGTTTAATGTCATATATAATCTCTCCTTTTAATAAAATCCATATTTCTTTGTCCATTTCTTCATTACCTGTCGATTATTTTTCTACTAAGGTTAAAAATATTTTAATAATTATTATACTTAATATTAATATATTTGATTTTATATACTCGTTTTCACATTATTAATCCTTTGTCTCGTTTTATTATCCTTCATTACGTGTCTTTCACTCGTATGAAATATATATTTTATTCACTTTCTCTATCCCCTTCTATCTCTCTCTCTTTCTCTCTCTCTCTCTCTCTTTCTCTCTCTCTCTCTCTCTCTCTCTCTCTCTCTCTCTGCCTCTTCTCACTTTCTCTCTCATCCTCTTATTATTTAAATTTATATCGGAAAATTAATTCGTCATCGAAACATTGTTCTTCCCTCTTGTGAATTACGAATCAGCTGTTATCACATTAGAATATAAAATACATTTCCGTCGATGATAATAAAGACATCCCCTGTTCTATCAATTTTATTTATAAATAAAATATTTATTCGCTCACTCGTTAAGTAATAATGAGTCGATATATTTTAATTCATAATTTGATCATATAAATATCATTCGTTTTGCTCTACTCTTTGTTATTCTTCTTATTTATTTACTAATTTTTTATTCATAGTCAAAAAAAAAGAAAAAAAAAATTATATAAATTATTGTACTTAATATTTATAAATATAATTTAATTAATCTTGTATACTCGTTTTCACATTATTCTTCATTACTTGTCTTTTTCTCATATGAAATATAAATTTTATTCAGTTTCTCTCTCTATTTCTCTCTCTTACACACACACACACACACACACACACATATATTCTTATTATTCAAATTTATGTCTTATTATCAGAATTAAATAGTCATCGGAACATTGTTCCTTCCTCTTGTGAATAACAAATCAGCTGTTATCACATTAGAATATAAAATACCTTTCCGTCGATGATAATAAAGATCCTGTTTTATCAATTTTATTTATAAATAAAACATTTATTCACTAACTCATCGAGTAATAAAAAGTCGATATATTTTAATTCATAATTTGATCATATATGTAAATATCTTTAATCACATAAACTCGTTTTACTCTACTAATTTTCTTACTCTTTTTACATATCTATTTATTTTTCTACTCGTGGGTAGAAAAGAATTATATATAAATTATTTTACTTAATATAAACATAGTTTAATTAATCTTGTAAATACGTTTTCACATTATTCTTCATTACGTCAACGAAACATTGTACTTTCTTTCATGTAAATTACAAATCAGCTTTTGTCATATATTATTTATCTATTTTTCTTATTCATGTCTTTGAAAAAAAAAAAACATATATATATATATATATATATATATATAATAATGCTTATATAAATATGTTTAATTAATTTATTAACATACAAGTACGTTTAATTAATTCATAAACGTACAATATATTTAATTTAATATATTTATTTTTACATTGTCACTCCTTTCTTTCTCTTTATTATACTCCGTTATTTATATTTCGCTCGTATGAAATATAAATTTTCTTTACTCCTTTCTCTCTCTCTCTCTTTCTTCTCTATTAATGTTTTAGATTATATCGGAAAGCATATTCGTTATCGAAACACTGTTCTTCTTGTAATAGTCGTCGTCCTCGTCCTCGCCGTCCCTGTCGTCGTCGTTGTCGTCGTCATCGTCGTCGTCGTCATCGTCGTCGTCGTCATCGTCGTCGTCGTCGTCGTCGTCGTCGTCGTGGTTGTACCGAACAACAAGGCGACGTTAAATTAATTGAAAGTCTGTAACACTGAACGTTGCGAGTTATACGGCTTCTCTTTCTCTTCCATCCTCTCTCTCTCTCTCTCTCTCTCTCTCTCTCTCTCTTTTTCTTCGATGAAAGCTCTGGACGTCATTTCGATCTGCTTTTAATTAAACAACCGAGGCTCTTTCGTGCCTTGCTCACTTCCGTGTATGTACAAGAAAGAGAGAGAGAGAGAGAGAGAGAGAGAGAGAGAGAGAGAGAAATAAAGGATAAAGTCGGTGGTTCGTTCGAAGGCGATGGCGGAACGCTTAACGCGATTAAAAAACGTTGGTGCGGCGATCAAAGGGCGGTGGTCCCGTGCGAGTTTTCCGAGCTCGCAAGTTCACATACATAGTCCAAGGGGAGAAACGATGGTGAGAGTAAGCAAGAACGAAAGCTACGAATGAACGAACGAGAGATAGATAGATAGAGAAATAAAGATAGAGAGATAGAGAGAGAGAGAGTGAGAGAAAGAGGAAGAGAAAAAGAGAGAGAAAGATAGAGATATATAGACAGAGAGAGAGAGAGAGAGAGAGAGAGAGAGAGAGAGAGAAAGAGAAAAAGAGAGAGATATAGAAGCTTTGAAACGTGCATGAACGGATATCGAGATTCGAGAATGCGTCATCGTGCGAGCTACGGATTTTCTCGATTTCTCAAAAGACATAACGCTACGTTGAATTTCTTTTCCTCCAACGAAACAAAAGGTAAAACAATAGGAAAAGAAGGAGGAAAAAAAAAAGAGAGAATAAAAAAAAAAGAAAAGGAAAAAAAAAGAAAATAAAAGAAAAGAAAAAAACCAAGACGAGAATCAGTCCACGGTAATATTTTCAATGTTACACATGTAACGTAGTACATAGATGGAAGTGTGATTATTACGGAACGAAAAGAAAAAGAAAAAAAGAAGGAAAAAAGAAAGAAAGAAGGAAAAAACAAGAATGAAAGAAAGAAAGAAAAATTCTCTATCCATGTCACGTGACGGATTCAATAGTAATCAGAAAGCAATATGAAATCGTCTTTGTATTATTATGAATCACTCGATGAATTAATATTTATGTTTATTCTATTAGATATATTTATTGTGTGTATCTGTGTAGGTTATAATCGAAAAGAACATTTTTAAGAATTAAGAGATTCGAAACGTAATCTTTTCTGAATTTTTGGAAAATCTCTTCAGGAAATTATATCCTGTAAGGAAAAATATTTCTATAGGAACCTGTAGGAGAGAACATTAATCGCATAATGGGGATACATTTTTATAGGTTTAACAATCTTAGAATTATGTTTACAATAGTTATAATAATAATTACAATAATAATAAATAATAATAATAATAATAATAATAATAATAATAATAATAATAATAATAATGATAATGATAATGATAATGATAATGATAATGATAATGATAATGATAATGATGATAATAATAATGACAATAATAATTGCAATGGTATTAATTATAACAGTATTTATAATAGCAGAAAAAGATAAGTTACATGGAATGAAACGTAACGATCAGTATTGGATTTACTTTTTCTTTCATTTTTCTTTTTCTAAAATTTTTTCTTTTTTTTTTCCTTTTCCTTTCTTTTCTTTTCTATTCTTATTTGTATATTTTTCTTTTTTTATTTTTTATTTTTCTGCTCCTTCATCCTTCACTTTTTCTCCTTTGATATCTTTCTTCATTTCCCGTACATAAATATTATATATATATATATATATAATTTTTTTTTTGTCCTTTCCTTTTGCAAAAGTAGTTTTCAAGAAAGTGGCGCGTATAATATAATGGGAAAAATGGGATAAAAGGTTGACTTGTTGACCTCTCTTTCGTCGCGATTAAATTTTTACCTCGTTACAAGTCATCTTTTTTTCCCTACTCTGTACTCTTTCTTTTCTTCTTTTTGGCATTTTGTTTTTCTTTCTTCTATTTTATGTAATTTTATATTATTAAATCCAAAATTCGAGAGGTTCTTTATAGATGGGAAACATTTGAAGAGACTTTGTATTACGAATATTTTCTCTTATCTTTTTATCTTTTTCTTTTTTCCCCTTATCATAGCTATATAATTTCAGATAATACTCTGTAAAATATATATATATATATATATATATATATATATATATATATATATATATGAAAAAAGAAAAAAGAAAAAGAAAAATTAATAGTACGGATAACATTTAATTCTACTTTCGTGCAAATAAATCAGTATAACAATAGTACTTTCCATTGTCATTGATACGAATATTTTTTCTCTCTTAATTTGACCGATATATCTCTTTGTCGTTTTATAAAAATATAAAAATAATTATCGTAAAGAAAAGAAAAGAAAAGAAAAAAAAGGAAAGATAACAAAATAAATAAATAAATAAATAAATAAATAAATAAATAAATAAATAAATAAATAAATATATAGAATCGAGCGAGAATGTCGGAATAATAATTACTTTTAACATCTGTTTAATTATATCGAAAAAAGGAAAGACATTGATGCAATAGTAAAATACACGACGTAGATCAATTAATCTCGAGTAAATAAATCATAATTAATGGTAGTTCTTTGCCGAAGCATATATATATATATATATATATATATATATATATATATATATATATATAACGTATATAATATCCAAAGATTAAATTTACTTTTCATGTAAATGCGTGAAACGTTAGAGAGAATATATATAGCGTAACTTTGAACTCTCGTAAATCCTTTCTAGAGTAGATCTTTGACCTTTTTCGTGTAAATAGATAAAAGAGAAAGAGAGAAAGAGAGAAAGAGAGAAAGAGAGAGAGAGAGAGAGAGAGAGAGAGAGAGAGAGAAAGTTCAAACTCAGAGCTTACGTTTTACCTTATGTACGGACATTCGCAGAAAGAGAGAGAGAGAGAAAGAGAGAGGGAGAGAAAGAACGCATCATTAAGATTAACGTCTCGTCCTGGTTCTCGTTCTCAGCTGTGAAAGTAGATACGAGGGAGGTAAAGTCGAGTTTACCAAGGTACCTATAGGCTACATATCTCCACACTCTGAGATTTCCGCAAGGATTCTGTCTCTCTCTCTCTCTCTCTCTCTCTCTCTCTTACTCTATGTTATCTGTAGGATAGTCACGTATACCTCGCGCATCTCCCAGCTTTTTATTCGACGAGTGGCGATATCCGATTCTCGCCTAGCCTTCGCTTTTTTCCTCGTCCTCGTCCATGTCCCTCGTTCATGTCCACGTTCACGTTCACTTTCACGTTCACGTTCACGTTCACGTTCACATTCTCATTCTTACAAATACATACACTTCTCAAAGAATTATTACATAGGTTTTTTTTAGTTACCCTACGTGTGTCCGTTTAAGATCACTTCAAGATTCTTTTAAGTTCCGAGACGACAACGACGACAAAGACGACGTTATTTCTTTTCTTTTCTTTTTTTTTTTTCTTTTCGCTTTCCTTTTCTCCCTCTCTTTCTTTTTTTCCCCAACCCCCCCCCCCTTTCCTCCCTCTTTCCTTTCTTCTTCAATACTTTTTCGTTTTCTCGCTATAACTTTACTTCATCGAATTTTTAACGTTCGGTTAACCGACAACGTTTTTACGAGAAATAACTAAACAAAGAGAGAGAAAGGGAGAAAGAGAGAGAGAGAGAGAGAGAGAGAGATAAATAGACACGTGTTGTTTCATCTACGAGAAGATGAACTGGACAACCATCGTGAGTTCCTTGTGGTTCTTTTTTATGGTTCTCTTTTTTCTTCTCTCTCTCTCTCTCTCTTCTTTTCTTTTCTTTTCTTTTTTTTTTTTTTTTTTTACTTTTGACGTTCCATCCAACCCTCTCGTATAATGCCGCAGCGGGTTGTTGCAACAATGTAAAAAAGAAGAATAGAACAACGAGGTGAAGATAAAAATGAAGGTTGAATTTTACGGTGTATAATTGTTTCGTTATTTTGTAGAAAGAAAAAAGAAAAGAAAAAAGAAAAAAAAGAAAAAAAGAAAAAAAAAGACAAAATAATAAAAATAAAGAATATACGATGTCGCCCGAATAGAATTTTAATTATTTAGAAATGAACTTATATACTCGAAGTCCTTTATGTCTACGACATCTATTTATTATTATTATTATTATTATTATTATTATTATTATTATTATTATTATTATTATTATTATTATTATTATTATTATTACTATTATTATTATTATTATCTATTTTTTTGTTTGTTTAATTGTTCACCGAATCAAATATCAAATAAAAAAATAAATAAATCAAAAAAAAAAATAATGAAAATAAGAGTGGAACGTGAATCTCGAATTATTTTGATTAAATATTCCTCTACTTTTTTTTTTCCTTCATCATCATCTTTTTCTCCTTCTTCTTCTTCTTCTTCCTTTTTTCTTCAAAATTCAACTTACAAAGTAACACACTAAAAAATAACAGCCGATTAATTAATCACATCTCGATAAGACGCTACCAAGACGTCAATAACCCAAATGAAGATTAATATCATTATTATCAGTATAAAAGTTTATAGTATAAACCTATATACATGCATATTCATCGTTTCTCTCTCTCTCTCTCTCTCTCTCTCTCTCTCTCTCTCTCTTTTAATAGTTTATCGGCATAAGTCTTATAAATAATAAAAGAAAGATCCGTCGTCTTTTCTATCTTTCTCGATCTTCAAAAAAAAAAAACAAAAAAGAAAAAAAAACAAAGAACAAAAAGCAAAAAAAAAAAAAAACGAAAAAAAAAAACAAAAGGAAACAAAACGAAAAATAAAAAAGAATTTTGTAAGCTTCTGGAAGAAAAAGAAAAAAAAGAAAAGAAGGAAAGAAAGAAAAGAAAAAAAGAAACTGATTAAACTCGATAAGAACTTTGCTAAATCAAATATTATTTAGAAAAAGGATTTACGTGAGTCATCCCTATTATACCTATAATACATATACATATACATATACATACATACATACATACATACATAAATACATTCATACATATATACATACATATAAATACAAAGCTCGATTTCGCAATTCGAAAATTTCCTCGATCGTTCGTTCGTTTCTGAATATCTTCTACTGCGTACGTATTATAACAGAACAGAACGTCGTGATCCAAAATCAGTATAGCGGTAGGGATGCGGTAGCGCATTGAATTTCCTATCCATGCCCAAAGTCTATAACGTCGAGAGCTATTTTCGCTCGAACGCCGAAGTCGTATCAATAATGCTCGATAGCGTATGAGAGCACTCACGAGCCAGAAATTCGATACGATCAAATGGACTGCTTTCCACCGGTAGCTTTTCCCATACATGCTATTTTTTTTCTTTTCTTTTCATCTATTTCTCTCTCTCTCTCTCTCTCTCTCTCTCTCTCTCTCTCTCTCTCTTTCTCTCACTCTCACTCTCTCTCTTTCTCTCTCTAACTCTCTGTCTATCTATCTATCTCTATCTTTCTATCTATCTCTCTCTATTTATCTCTTTCTCTCTCTCTCTCTCTCTCTCTCTCTCTCACCCTTCCTTTTTTTCTTTTTTTTTTTTTCTTTCCTTTTATGGAAAATCTACAACGATGGATATACGGCGAACCTGCTTTATTTCCCTGCTTTTATTCTCAGAGCGAAACGACGAACGATAAAAATTGAAAAACACGGTTCGCTTAATGACCTACTTTTTTAATTTCTTCCCCTCCAACCCCTCTCGTCATCGTGTCTCTCTCCCTCTCTCTCTCTCTCTCTCTCTCTCTCTCTCTCTCTCTCTCTTTGTTTATTAAGTTTCGACCAATCATACATTTTTTTTCCTTCCATTTTTCGAAACAATGATGCGCGGATTTTTATTTATTTGTTTATTTATTCGTCATTTTTTTTAAAAATGAATCTTCTAGTATTTGTAGGTGTATATATATATATATTTTTTTTTTTTAATATTTTAATGTATATAAAATATTAATTGATTAAATTCATGGTAATGGTTTTCCTTGTATGTATGTATATATCTATATATGTATATATATATATATATATATATATATATATATATATATATACATACATATATGTACATTTTTTTATAATTAAAATTAACTGAAATATTCACATGTCGCGTTTGAAAAAACTCATTCATTATATATATTTATATATATATATATAATACATATAATGAAGATATTAGAAATTAAATATTATACATTTTTCGATATGATATATTATTTTTTTATATCGATAATATTATAATTATTGTTCGATCGATTTATTTGTTTTTATACAAATACCTATATTTTATTTTATTATTAAAAATTATTTATATGTACTTTATATGTATTAAGAAAAAAAAAAAATATATATATATATATATATATACATACGTATATAGTTATAGAAAGAATTAATCACGTGTGAAAAGTCAATAAATTCGAAAAATCTGAAAGTAGAACTGTATAAAGAAAATAGAAAATTTTCATAATGTTCATTTCGATAAGTAAAATATAAAAACAATCTTTTTTATTTCCGATCGATTCTGATCTTTCTTTTATTGGAAGTAAACTTTTGTAATATCGATTTATTCCTTTATTGGACATCACTCGATATATTGAAATATCATATATCAACGAATGGCCGACCTTTCATAGGACATATTCATCCATCCTCGTAGAAAATATCTATTGATAGACGATCTCCACTGCAATAGGGTTCAATTTCGTTCGGCCTTTATGACGCATTGAGATTTGTCGAGGAATCAGTGATGTACAATACTATATGGAATATCGATACGAAAAATCGTTGATGTACGTTCCCATCTTGAATTATCTTATATATATATATATATATATATATATATATATATATATATATATATATATATACTAGATCGATAATTTCAAATTCTTTATTCTTTTTATTTATTTATTTATTATTATTATTATTATTACTATTATTATTATTTCTTAATATATTTAAATATTCGTTAATGTATACGTGACAAGTTCGCGGCTTTTTCTTTTATTCGAGTATATAAATTTCATTTATAATGTGAAACATATTTTAAAGTGATAGACGAAAAAAAGAAAACGAAAGAAAAAGAAGAAAGAAAGAAAAAAAGAAAAAGAAGGAACATCACAAATTTTTCAATTAGCTTCAGTAATTCGTTATATAATATTCTATGGTAGATTATTTAATAATAACCATTCTCAATGTATATGTCTGTGTCAGTCTGTATCTTTGAATATATACTATTTTTTTTTTTTTTTTTTTTTTTTTTTTTTTTATTAATTTCTTTTTTAATATATTCCCATTTCCGTTACCATACATATCAGAGTTATTTGAGAGCTTTGTAGCTTTTATTGTTTTTCTGTTCACTTTTTTTTATTCCTTCCTTTTGCTTTTATCTATATATATATATATATATGGATAAATTTCACTTTTAACGCGCGACATATATTAAAGTGACCGATAAAAACAAAACAAAAAAACAAAATAAAAAAAAAAAACGTCCCAAATTTTTCAAACGGCCTTAATAATTCTAATTGTTTATAGTGCATATCTAAAAATCTCGAACAAAAATTAAATAGCTTAATCGTAAGTAGAAACATTTTTCCTCGAAGCTGATAGAAAGGAAAAATAAAAGGAAAGAAAAAAGGAAAAAGAGAAAAAAAGAAACAAGAAAAGGAGAAAGAGAGAGAGAGAGAGAGAGAGAGAGAGAGAGAAAGAGAGAGCCAATAAAAGCAAAGAAAAAAGAAAAGAAGTAAGGAAGGAAGTGAAAGAAATAAAGAAATAAAGAAAGAAAGAAAGAAAGAAAGAAAGAAGAAAAATTTCGAGAGCTTTGTCGTCAGGAGAAAGTTTTAGAGAAGGTAGAACTGAAAAATCCTTTCGTTTCTCTTTTCGTTTCTCACAGAGAAAAACTCGTTAACGTGCACAGCGATCGGGTCAGTACTCTTAGCGTCGTTAGTTGATTGAATTGGGAACTCAATGGGCGTTCTCCTCGTTAAATCAAACACACGTCCCTACGAAAAATTTAGCAGTTCGTCGACATTATTTTGTGAGAGCTCGTCGTAGGTCCTCGAGAAGGTCGAAGAGAGACCGTAGAGCTAGTATACTCGATGACAGTGAAAAAAAAAGAAAAAAGAAAAAAAAGAAAAGAAAAAAGAAAAGAAAAAAGAAAAGAAAAGAAATAAGTTCGAAAAGCTTCGTTAAAAGCGAAGCACGAAACTGGGCTCTGTTAATTTGCATTTTTTTCTTACATCTTGAGAAAGAGTGTGAGAGAGAAAAAAAGAGAGAGAAAGAGAGAGAGGAAAAAAAAGATAAAGCCAAAGCATCTACGTAAAGAGAAATCCTCTTATTTTTCGATTCTTTATTAAATACATACTTATCGATTGAATGATAAAGACGTTCCTTTTTAACAATCGATGATATCTCATTTTATCTCGTTACGAATAAATTTCTATAAAAATCTTTCTTCTTTTTGTTTCTTTCTTTTTCTATCTTTTTTCTTTTCTCTTTGTTTTTTTTTTTTTCTTTCCTCTTCTTCTTCTTCTTCTTCTTCTTTTTTCGATCAATTTAAATGACAATAAAAGAAACATTTCAAACAATTAAAATCCATTTCGACGAATAAATTGTTGTATTATGAATTATGATATTTCAATTTCGATATCTCATTTAAAAGTATTAAAAATATCTCGTGACGAATTAATTAGTTCAACATTTAACGATAAACGAATCGTTTTAAGCCATCTAATTTTACAGATCTATCGTAAAGACGATTAAGTTTTACTTGAACAGAGGAAATATGAATGAATCATATATTTCCTATCTATCTATCTATCTATCTACGTATATATTCACACACACACATACCATAGAATAACTAAAATAATGCGTATGAAATATTGAAACGTTCGTGAAAAAAAAAAAAAAAAATATGAAATAATGAAATTATTCGTTTCCTTGTCGTAAAGAAAGACTTTACGATTTTCCGATGGAATTCATCCTTTTTTTTATTAATTTGTGAATGACTTATTTACGCGATGTCCATACATATACACACATACATAGGTACACATATATATATATATATATATACGTATATATAATATAGACATACATATCTACTTACGTATATACATCATCCGAATAAAGCATATTGACAAAGCAGATCGATGAGCAATTTAATAGCCTCCTCCTCGAATACGAATACGATCGATCGATCCCTGTACATATATATATATATATATATATATATATATATATATATATACAATGTGTATATATATATATGTATATGATAGTATAATGTGGAGTACGATGAATGAGTTACGATTTACATATACTTAAAAATACGTATATATAGGATCGACAAGGGCCTTATTACGAGCTCGATTAATCAGAATCGGCTTACTCCTGTTAAACTGCTTACACGCGAATTCTATGGAAGTTACATACACATACATACATATATAACTATACGTATAAGAGAGATAGGTATATATACTTACATATGTATGTGTATTTCGTAAAGAGTCACGAACATCCGCCGATGTAAACGGCATTAATATTCGTCCCACAAAGTGGATACGATCGGCCAGTAAACACGATCGGGCTTTAATGTTCCTCCGGAAGCAACGCATGTGCTTCCCCAGCATCGCGTGTTTGCGTTTTCCGCAGAGTGTCCTGCCAAAAGCACGTACGCACGTGGACGTTCTACTACGTTTTAACAAGACAATCGAGCTTACTATCGATAGTTCCTTCCTATGTACCATTAATCCTTTCATTTCGTTCATCATTTTTCCTTTTTTTTATTATTTTTTGTTTTCTTTTTCGTGGGCAATCGTAAAACAGCATTCCTACCTCTTCAAAGAAAAAAAAAAAAAAAAAAAAAAAAAAAAAAAAAAAAAAAAAAAAACGAAGAAGTTTCGATCAATATTTTCGAAAGTTAAATCTATTACTGTTCCATATTTTTGATGGATTAATTCGAAAAATAATTACTATTTTATCGTTAAAAGTATTGTTTTCGATATTGAGCATAATTATTGATACTTAGAGATTATATATTTTTCGATAGATACTATAGCATATTTATTATATATTTTCTTTTTAATTATGATCTTTTAAAATGATAATAATACGTAGTGATTGTTCGATTCTAAAATTTAATATTCTAACATGATCTATATAATAGACCGAATCATTAAATCGAATTAATCGATTAAATCGAAGATCATTAATTTTTATGAATTATCCGTTGAATTAGTATACAAGTATTTATAAATCTATTGTCAATTATTGCGATCTATAAAAATATTATTATTTATTGCAATTTAATGTAATAAATTTAGATGTTCACTTTTTAAACAGAAAAATGTTTGTTGATAAGTGTAATGTAATATTTCTGACGAAATCACATTGAAAAGGATCTTATTCGTTAGGATCTATCATTGGATCATTTTATTTCATAATAATTTCTTCGTATATAAAAAAACATATTAAAGATCATTCTTATTGAAAATTAATATTTCTTTCTTTATCTCGTTTTTTTTTTTATTTTTTTTTTATTTTTTTGTCTTTTCACAAATGAAAATTTAAAAATATTAATGAAATCTTGCAATTAGATAATTATCACGTTATAAAATCTATTGAAATAAAATTTTTGTTTGTATTTATATTTTCATTAACGATAAAATTATATCGATAAAAGTAATAATAATTTAAAGAATATTATTTCGAACAGATAATTACCAATTAAATATTAATAAACATATTTTATCGTAAATCGAATGGAGGATATAATTTGTTTTAGCCAAATTTTATTCCTTTTATTGTCCAATAAAATTTATCATGTTTCTCCTGTGATTATGAGGTAGCATATATATTTATATATTTATATATATATATATATATATAAACAATCTGTATAACACATCATAATTAATTATACGTCACACGTATGTTTATATTATAACATTATGGAATCATTACAAGCGAAAAAGTATATATATATATATATACTTATTTATTTATTTATTTATTTATTTATTTATTTATTCGATAATTAAATTTCTCTGTTGAAAAAAAAAATATATACATTTATATATATATATACTACATAATCTTTGAAAGGTAAGCAAAGATTTCTCTCATACGTGAATAACAAAATAAACCAGTAACACATGTAAACGTTCGAAACACGGACGAACGCCCTTACGGTGTATGTAAATTCATTCGGAGAAAGGGCTTCGTCCCTTTTCTAACATTAACTGTACTATGTTACCACCCTATATCGTTGAATATTCCTGTGAAAGGGCTTTAGTGAGAGGACTCAACCTGTGAGAATCGAATTATCTTCCTCTACGAGTACCTACGCCAAAATAATATTTCGCTTTAATGCTTTCACTTGATGCACGTATGTCGTGCTTTGACGATATTGAAATAACGCGATTCGTTAAACGTCAAGCAACGAATAAATAAATAGATTATAATAAATATCTAATAATCGTTTCTTTTTTTAAATTATATATAACTTTAAAAACGGAGCACCTTTTTCGCATTAACATTAACGTAGGTCTAAATTAAAACTGTTTCTTCTTTTTTTTTTTTTTTTTTTTTTATATTAGATTTAAAAATATTTTCTTTGTTAATTTTGTTTGCGCGAAGCGAAGATAACACAATGTGAGTATACTTATTTTATTTAAAAATTTCATTTATTATGATTAAACTACCGTGTGCGTGTGTGTGTGCGCGCGCGCGCGCGCTCGCGCGTGTGTGTGTGTGTACATGACTTTTCTTTTTTCAGTTAAAAATTGTGCAAGAGAAATACACTTGAAAATTAATTATGTTTAATAATTAAAATGATGTATCTTTTGTTTTTTAATTACATTCTCTCTCTCTCTCTCTCTCTCTCTCTTTCCCTCTCTCTCTCTCTCTCTCTCTCTCTCTCTCTCTCTCTCTCTCTCTCTCTTATCTTTCTGTGGTCAACAATTTGGTTTACAAACGTTTTTTGCTCGTTAATTCTTATAATAAATTTAATGTAGTTCAATAAAGAACAATTCTTATTCTTATATTTTTTTCTTTTCTTTTTTTTTTGGAAATTGCATCGCAAGAAACGTACTTGAAAATTAATTGATTTTAATAATGTAAATGACGATGTATTATGTTAGAATTTTGGTTGATAAAAAAAAATGTTTTTTTCTCTTCCTTCAAGTAACAAAAAAAAAAAAAAATCTCAACGTATTCATTTACGCGCGCGCGCTTGCGCGTGCATTAATTGATAATTAATTATTTTTAATGTAATTCAATCGTTCGTTGTAACTTGTTGTGTGATAGATATACTCCAATAAAATTTTTAAAGTTAAAATCGAAAGTAACGTTTCGAAAAAAAAAAAAAAAACACGATTAGAAAATCGTCTAATTGTATAATTCGTGTAAACCAAAACAAAAAAAAAAAAAAAAAAAAAGAAAAAAAAAATAATAGAAAGAGAAAATAAGAAACGAAATAGAAAAGTAACGAAAAAGAAAAGAAGGCCAAAAAAGGAAAGCACAAAAAAAGAAAAAATATTTTTCAAGTGGCATACACCATTGTTCGATATTCCGACGTGTTACCTCGCACGGAAACGTGTCCCACTTGATAAAACGAAACTTTCTGTTTCTATACGTCGTTGTGCAACACCGATGCAATGCTCAGTCAACACAACGGGTTGTCCATTTTGATGAATAGTTCCGATCGTATACGCGTTTCCCAACCAACCAACCAACCAACCAACCCACCCCCTCCCACTCTCACGGTATCGATACGTATAACGAACACACTTCACACATCAGATAGGTCAATTTTTATAACAACAACAACAACAACAACAACAAAAAATATATATATAAATATAAAGCAGATAAAAAAATTGAAACAAAAATAAAATGAAATGAAATAAAATAAAATAAAAAGAAAAGGAAAAAAAAAAGAGGTAAAAAAAAAGAAAACAAAAAGAAAATTCTGAAGCTTCGCAGTAGTTATTGTTCTTTTCGACGTCATATAAAATAAAAAATGTACGAACTGTAAAAATATTTCGTTTATTATTTTGTTATCGCCTGTGCTTTTTCTCTTTCTCCTTTTTGTTGTTTTTTTTTTTTAATTTTTTTTTTTTTTTTTTTCGTTTTTTCTTTTTGTTTTCTATTTTACTTCTCCCGCGAAAAAGCTGAATTTTTATTATCGAAATCAAAGTCGACGTGTGAAGTATAAATGAAAATAATCATTAAAAGAAAATTGAAAAGGATAAATGATAAAGATACGTTTAGGTATGTCGTATGATCCCGTGGTTAATTATATTTGTTATTTCGATAAATTTTTTTAATTCGCATTAAGAAATATTAATTTCTGTATAACTATGAATCATTTACGATAGAAAGGCTAAAGGGAAAGTAAGGTAAACGTTTGAAAGCATGATGATAGCAAAACTCGATCGAGTCTAAACGTTTCCAATTAGCATGCGGTCCTGTATTGAGGTGAATATTTTGATCGTCCTTAACCACGTGCACAGCACGGAATAATAGTCTGAGAACCGCATCGCGGCGCTATCGAATAATACGCTTGATCGAATCGAACCAAAAGCAGGACCAAAGGGCGGAAAGTGATTAAATAACCCGTTAGAGATTCTACGTATGGATACGTCAGGTCAACTGTTGACACGTGTAAGCTTACGATGATATCTCTTTCTCTCTCACAAACATATTACACGTAGTAATTATTTGATATAATGAAAATTCGATTTGGTATTTTTTACCATAGAAAAATTTCACGTCCATCAAATTTTCCTAAATAAATTTTTATCTTGAAGTTTATTTAAAATATTATATGACGACACGTATAAGTTTTTGGAATGACGTCTCTTTCTCTCTCAAAAACATAACACACACACACACAAACATATACACACGCGCGCGCACATAGACGAATTATTTGGTAATACGAAAATTCAATTCTTATATCTTTTCAATAAAAATTTCACTTCTATCAAATTTTCTCTAAATAAATTTTTATCTCGAATAATCATATCGTTATCTAATATTAAGGAAATATTTATTTTATAAGGGATGTTATTCCAAATAAAAAGTTTATTTTGAATATCACGGGTAAATGACACGTGTAAGTTTACGATAACATCTCCTTTTATCTCACAAATACATACATACACATACACACACACACACATGCACACACATACATACAGATACACACGAATTATTCTCGATATATGCAAATTCGAACAAAACAGATTTTATACCTCTTAAATTTTCTTAACAAATTTTTATCTTGAATATCATTCACGATATAACACGTTAATAAAATATTTTTCAATTTATTTTTCAAGAAGTATAATTCTTATAAATATACCGTAAATATATTTGTAGATAATATTTGTTTAAAGTATAAAAAAAGATTACACCAAGATCAGTTATTTTTAACAAAAAGTTTATCTTGAATATCGCGATAACATACGATGACACATATATGCTTACGAAAACTTAAAAGCTCTCTCTCTCTCTCTCTCCCTCTCACACATGCATGTACACACACACACACACACAGACAAATTATTCAATGTATGTAAATCCGATCGATCGAGTTAGGTTCCTTTCAACAAAATTTTACATTTTTCAGATTTTCTTAACAAATCTTCGTCTTGAATATCATACATGATCTAACGTTAATAAAATATTTATTTTCTCAGAATAAATCTTGTAGATATATATATATATATATATATATATATATGTACATGGAACATATTTGTTTAAATATAAAGAAGATTATCGTAAATTTGAAATATTCTTATCTAATACTCGTAATTTATTTTTCAATTTATTCTCTACGTCAAAAGTAATTTTTATTGAGATATGATATTTATTAAAAAAAAAAAAAAACAAACAAACAAACAAACAAAAATATATATATACATATAAATGGATAATTGTGCAAGATCTTTATTTTTTTTTTTTCCAAAAAGATTCTCATTCTTTTCGATTATCGTTTTATCGAACTACAGTCGAATTAGTTCCTTATTGACAAGACGAGATTTTCCCTCTATCTCTATCTCTCTCTTTCTTTCTCTCTCTCTCTCTCTCTCTCTCTCTCTCTCTCTCTCTCTCTCTCTCTCTCTCTCTCTCTCTCTCTTGGAAGTATGTGACAGGCGAATAAATTGATGCGATTATGTTATTGAAGCGATTCATGCCAAATGCGAGACGCGATTTCTATGACACGTATTCAAAATATTCCACCCTTTTCTGAGTGCGAGCTAACGTCTTATTATTGTGAAGATCTCTTGTTATGATTGGAAATCGAATAAATGATTATTGCTCTAATGCTTTCGTTTAGATACAATTCTTACGTAAAAGCGAGATCAAAAGGTTCGTCTGGATAAACGTCATTAAATTTAATTCGAATGATTTAACTGTTTTTTTTTCTTTTCCTTTCTTCTTTTTTTTTGTTTTTATTTTGTAAATAAAAACAAAATTTGACTCGAACTCCAACGGAAATAAGATTAAATAATTAATAAATATAATGGAATAGTAATAGCGTGAGATTGATTCTAAAAAAAAAATGTCTATTCATGATACCGTGATATATACGATATATCGATCGTTCGTCTTTATTTTTGTTTAATCGAATGATCAAGAATTATTTATGAACAAATTTAATAATCTATATAGAATCAAAGATTTCAAAGGCAATAATTCAAGATTATAAAAATATTCGATAAAATCGTTTCTATTAAACGATTAAATATGAATTAATAAACCTTCGTAATATCGCATACGAACAAAATTGATATTAATTTTATCGAAATTTGTGAAATCGACGTATTACGGAATAATAATAATGATTTTGAATATCATTGCTAAATTATCATAAACATTATCGCGTTATTATCGTAGTATTAAAAGAAAACGTTATGACGAAAGATACAAAACGACGAGATATGTCATACGTTTGAAACGTAACACGATAATAAGAAAAATAAAAAGGCATTATAAAAATCTGCCAATTTTATCATTGCCATCACCATTGCGCCATCATAAAAAATAAATTCCTCCTTTCGCAAAAAAAGGAAAAAAAAAAAAAAAAGGAAACTTATGATTCCGGCAATAAAAATTCTAAATACGGGCCGGAGTTAGCTTCAACACGCAAGAAGATGGACATTAAAAGTCGTACGAAAGAAATTTAAACGCTCGACAGATAGAGGAAGGAAAAGAAAGAGAAAGAAAAAGATAAAGATAGAGAGAGAGAGAGAGAGAGAACACTTTTCTTTTTTATCGCGTGGTGAGAGAGAGAAAGAGAGAGAGAGAGAGAGAGAGAGAGAGAGAGGTTGGTTGTTCCAAAGGGGTGGTCGACATTTTCGACATGCTCCTCCGATTTTACAGTCGGGGATCGTTGAGCTCTTTCTTATTGCGTGGATAGACGATCTTCGAGAAAGAGAGAGAGAGAGAGAGAGAGAGAGAGAGAGAGAGAGAGAGAGAACGTACGTACGGATTGCTTCTCATTTTTTGCTACTCAAGAAACCTCCTTCTCCCTTGATTTCCTCTCCCACTTCTTCCCTCCACAATTCTTCCTCCTTCTCCATCGACTCTGAACCATCCCCTAAAAGTCTCGGCGATGTACCCTCTTCAACGAACAGTATATCTCGAATGAAAAAAAAAAAAAAAAAAAACAAAAAAAAGGAAAAGAAAAAAAAATGAAAAAAAAAGAAAAAGATAGATAGAAGGAGAGAGAGAGAGAGAGAGAGAGAGAGAGAGAGAGAGAAGAAGGAATCTCGAGAACGAGCGGGATCCCGCATACGAAATATATTCGACGTATTTTACTTCCCTACCCTTCTTTCTTTCTTAACTCGTCTTTCCTTTAGCCTTTCCTTACTTTATTGAGTCGTGAATTTCATCGAAGTATCTTATTTTATTTTCTTTTTTTTTTTTTCCTTTTTCCATCTTATTTCTAGGATAAAAATAAGGAGAGACAGACAGAAAATGAGAGAGAGAGAGAGAGAGAGAGAGAGAGAGAGAAAGAGAGAATGGCGATAATTTCTTCTTCCTTTCTTCATTTCCTTTTTTCCGTCTTTGCTTCTTTTTTTTCGTTTTATTTATTTATTTTCTTTTTTTTTTTTCTTCCCTTTCAGTTTACACGCGTTTATCCGACCGTTCAATGAGCCGACTTTTAAAGGGAACTATAACGTTTCCTATTCGCATTCTTCGACGAGGACTGACAAGGGCAAGAATAATGACGATACTTTACTGAATTCCTGTTAAACGACGCGAGAGAAAAGTCGAAGAGAACTTTTTATATTAAATGTAAATTCGATGGAATTTATAAGAATATCCTTGTAAATTTATGAGATACGAGATAGAAAGAGATGTATACATTTTTTAAAAGATATATATATATATATATGTGTGTATGTATGTATATAAATTTAAGAAGAGTAATTTTGAAATAGAGTATAAAAAATGATGAAGAATATTGTATCGAAAATATATATGACGATATTTAACTTCAATATTGAACATCATGTAATTTTGAAATAACATATCGATATATCTTTATTCCTTTAAATCATATTTTTGTTGTCTTGTTTCTTCTTTTTCGCCACTAAATCAATTATTAGTTAATACTACGTTATAAAGTTAATAATTTTGCTAAGTATAAATTATATTTATTGTTAGTTATGATATAACCAGTATAGTATAATCCGTACTATGGTATAGTTTAACTTATATAAGTTATATCATAAGTTTCACGTTGTATTAATCTTCTACTTTTAGATACGAAAGAAAGAAATTGAGTTATAAAGATTTTGATTATTTAAAATTTTCAAAAATATCATTATTGTGTTAACAATCTTATGGACTTGATTAGATTCAAAGTTTCGACGAATTATTAAGATCTAATCTATCTTTACAATATGATACTTCACGATCGATTAAATATCTAACGTTTATATTTTATTTTTGATATTATGAATGTGTGCACTCGCGCACAGAAAGAGACAAAAAAATGATTCCATTCATCTATTTTCCATCTTAAATTTTCTTCTAATCTCAAAAGCAAAGGAAAGAAGAAAAAAAATCGTCGGGTTCCGCCTAAAACAAATATCACTATTGAATTCTCGTGAGGGGAAAGAAAAGAAAAAAGCAAAAAAAAAAAGAAAAAGATAACCTTGAGAGAAGATTCTTTCCATCGTCGTACGTATCACTTGAAATGAAAGCGTAACTTTGTTATAACCATTTCTTTCTCAAAACATCAAAATTAATGGAAATATTTCAGGTGATAATGGTTATTGATTCACCCTATATATATATATATATATATATATATCTTTATCTATGTAGAATATATATAAAAAGAAAAAAAATATATATATATGTATATATATAGAATATATAATGGAGAAAAATATATACATGTATATATTCTCGTATTAATAAAAGAAATTCACAATCAATACAAGCATACGTACGTACGTACGAGTGTGTGTGTGTGTGTGTGTGTGTGTGTGTGCGTGCATTAACGAAAGCACAGGAAACGACAAGGAAAAATGAGCAACACGGACACAATAAAACAAAGCTACCAAGTGAAAGAGGGATGGATAGACAGAAAAGAATAGAAAATAGAAAAAGAGGAATAGAAATAGAAAGAGAGAAAGAGAGAGAGAGAGAGAGAGAGAGAGAGAGAGAGAGAGAAAGAGAGAGAGAGAATGAAAAGTGGTAAGGGTGAAGAGGAAGTA